>NW_027111312.1:680670-739728 GCF_000696795.3 Halyomorpha halys | reverse complement strand
ATATTTCTATCTGACTTTTTATTTGAAATATACGAAAAACCTTACATCACCAAAGACAATTTTAGAGTGATAAGACTTCCTTATGATAATCGATTTATAAAAATAAAACAATATGATATAACATTTTTATATAACATTTTTTGAAATTAAATATATTCAATGTTTTTTGGCTATAATTTGCAAATAAAAGATTCTCACAAAACATCAATGTCAGTGAATTATTAACTTAGTAACTTTTTATTATCAAGTAGGAATAGGAAATCGTAAATTGATTATTATATGAATTTCATAGCTAAATATCTTTCAATCAAATGAATTTTCTTGATTAAACTTATTATTTATATTCTTAGGTACTATATATGAGTGGATTAGTAGCCAATGGATACAGGTGACAGTTTTACGGGAATTTTTTCTCTATCTATCGGTGCCTGAATCACATTTAAGCTTCAGTATTAATAAAATTCTAAATTTATCAATAAATGACTTATAACAATTTATTCTATATATTCTAGATAACACCAAGTGATATTTTATGCTTGCATTGATACATTTTCAGGTTAATTCTGACAATCTTAATCTTAAATTAAGAATAGGAAATGCGTTTGAAAATGAATGCTATGTTGGTCAGTGAGACAGGAATAAGTTAGGTTATTTCCAATACACCTAGCAATAACATTTTTTTTATAACAATATTTATATATTTACTTATTAATTTTATCATTAATAATCATGAAAAATGATTTTTTTTCTGTTAATATCTTAATATATTTTTTATTTGTTACAGGTATAGTAGTTTCCTCCTCGCTGTACGAAATAATAGATGTAATTATTCTCTAAAGGTAATTTACTTCACAGATTTTAGATTAAAAATATTTATAATTGTTAACACTTTACTTCACATTGTAAAATACAAATTACCAATTAAAACTTCGAATTTTAATTTAATTATATAATAACTAAAACATATTCCCGACTGCTAAGAGTCAGTTAGCATCTTCCCTTCCCCTTTACACGCCACAACCCCTGATGAAGACCTGAAACTCAGGTCGAAACGTCGGCATAAAATAAATAAATATGGTTTTGTTTATTTATGTTGTTCTTTTCTGACCGCACCCCCCGACAAACTTCTTCAAGCATAATTTATTAAACTTTACTCTAGCAGGAGGCTCATATTAGAATACTGAAGGATAGCTAGAGTTCAAAATATATATTTGACTGAATATATAACTTCACAGTATGAAATTCTTCCAAAATAATAAGTGTATGATTAATATTTTCTTTTAACATAGCAGAACACTACCCGAAAAAGGTTAAAATCTTTATTTACACAACGGTAGAAATATTCATTTTATTATGGTAAATACATATTTATACATACAAATAATATGAATAAAAAATTGATTACAGTATTTGAAATTACGAAGAAGATAGGAGTGCGGTAAAAAAAAAAAAAAAAAAAATAGTTAACATTTATTTGCCTATGTTTCCTCTAAAATATAATGCTAAAAATATCTAAAAAAAAAAAAACTAAAAATATTTTAACATAGTGGGATCACAAGATACAAAAGGGTAAATTAAGGCAGGGTTAGAATTATGTAAAAATTAGAGAGAAATAAATTATATAACAATGAAAGAAAAAATAAATAAAATAGTATTAATACAAAATAAACAATAAGAATATAAAAAAAAAAACGCAAACTATTTGGTTAAAAATGAACAGTAAACGTAATAGCACGTAAAAATAGAAAAGTAAATAAGAGATAACCAAATTTAACGCACTGATGACGGAAAACAAAGTAATAAAATAAAATAATTGATTTAACCAATATTAACATAATTTTTATTAGCATAATACTCTTTCGCAGAAATTTTTAAAGTACATTCTATTTATTGATGATGATTACATGTTTTATTGATGAATTCCTTTTATTTTAAAGTTTTCAGGACTAGTCCATTTGCAATTACTAAAAGAGGATACATTTTTGTCTGTTTGTGATAAATCGCTACAAAATCTCCTCTAATTAAGTTATAATTACTCTTTGTTTTAATTGTTCTTGTACGAACATATAAAATTAAGAGCATAAATTTTGTTTCCATATTAGTTTCCGTTAAAATTTTCGTTATTCTGAATGAATGGAATTATACATTGGTGTAAGGTAAAATGTTATCGAACCATTTATTAAGGACCTGCTAAATATTAAAAGTGTAAATTTAATCAAAACAATGAGCATTCAGAATGATTTGATGGTTGAGATCTTTTCTATTTTTGTATCCCCTGATAAATAAGAATACGATTGAACCATAAGCCTCCATCCTCTCTCCAGGTTCTTTCTTTAGGCTCCTAAATAAAGCGAACTATTTTTCACACCTCTGTTTTCTTATTCTCTTTTTAGTTTTTAGTGAATGTTTTTATTATCATGATTATACTTCTGAGGCTTTGGATGATTCAGGAATTTTTTATTACGATTTCTATTTATTATTACTTTTTCTATTAATTATTATTTTTTCTATTTAATTGTAGTACTTGTCGTTAATGATAAAATTTGTTATCTGAAGAAGCTAAATAAAAATGTAAACCATTGTTACAATAGGACAGTTAAATTACTTATAGAAAAAACTTATTCAAAACTTGGAATAAATTAAATTAAATTTAACTGGTCGGAGGGGGAGGGGAAGAGGTGCGGTCAGCAAAAAAAAACGCAAATAAACAAAAAATAATTCATTCGTGCCGACGTTTCGACCTGAGTTTCAGAACTTCATCAGGGAGATTGTGTGAGAGGTTCAGGCTTAAACTCTTAAAACTAAACTTTTCTTACTGACCGCATTCCTCGACCATCTTCTCCTCTTATTAATCTACGGCCAAATATATACACTTGATTAGTTTAATTTAAACTACGAATAACTTTGGATTATGATTGCACATAGTTATATCAAATATGAATTGTTACAGATCATAAATTTAAGTAATTATACAAATGTTTTAAATCATAGTTAATTTGAAACTGGTTCAAGGAAAAAATTGACAAGTCCATTGATATATATTGCTTATTTTTATCATCTTTTTTTATATCCATATATTTCCTTTTGTGAAAATTACATTATCTGAAAATTATCCTTTTCCTGACAGATTTTTATTATATAATTAATTCATTATATTTCAAGGTCGATGATTTAATTGAATTATAATATTCGGTTTCAGTAGTATTCGAAATATAGATAAATCAAGTAAAATACGTTTGTGCATTTGAAAGCGAAAGTAGTAGATGGGATTTGATTAAATTTTGGTTAGACCATATGCGAGACATTCCGTACAATCCTTGAAAATTGCATTAATGGTTCGATCAAATATACCAAAATAGACATGGAACCAATTTTGTTCCTTGATGTTTAAAATTAAGAACAAATATTTTGTGTATTTTCATGAATGCAAAACTCCCACGCCTTAGGCTGCAAAATTGAATGGTTATTATTAACTACAAGAAATGTCATTTTCAGTAAATTTTATATTCTATTTTAAATTTTATATAAAGACAGTCACTGATTTATTGAAGGCAAAACGATCTACTTTTAATTTCAAATACATATAAGTCATATTTTTTTAAGGTCCTCCGAGTTTTTGAGATACCGTTATTTGTAATGGTATCTCAAATTTGTCTGTGTAAATATTTCTCTATGTGAACAGCTTAGCTTGAAAACGAAAAGTTAAAAAAAAAAAAAAAACGAAATTACGTATTTTAGATATGTACCTTGGATGTTCTAGTACCTTTTTTTTTTCATATTATTTATTAATTCTATTCAATATTTTGTATTATTCCAAATTTGTTTGTATACTATTTCTTTTACAGTTTCCCTAAACGATGGTTGTTATCTCTTTTGTTCTATAGCCCTGATGAAGACCTGAAACTCAGGTCGAAACGTCGGCATAAATAAATATTTTTTTGTTTATTTATGTTTTTCTTTGCTGACCGCACCCCATCGACCATCTTCTCAAATCTGTTAAAAGATGAAGGAAGAGCCACTTTATATAATCGATTTTACATTTTTTTCAATGATGAGAAAGTAGTTGACAGTGAATAATATATAAAAAGAGAAGATGGTTGGGGTTACGGTCAGATAATAACACAAATAAGTTGTAAAAACTTATTTAATAGACGTTTCAGCAATAATTTTACAGAATGAAAATTACTCAAAATTAATTTATTTATCTTTATTCATCCAATTCTATCTACTTCTTTCATCACTTTATTAATTCACATCTTGTCCAGTTATTTACTTTAATCATTCTGTATATATTTTCTCTATTTATTTTTCTTTTTGTATTTATTGGTTGTTATCTTGTTTTTCGTTCTTAGCCCTGATGAAGGCTAGAAATTCTGGCTGAAAGAGAGCCAACGTTAAATTAAATAAAATAAGTTTTTTCGACCTATTTGTGTTATTTTCTGACTGCACGCCCAATATTGATCATTATTCATACATTTTTTTATTAAATATCAAAAGCAGTTTTAACCCTTGTTATCTTAAATCTTATTGTTTTAATGAGTTAATTCATTCGAGTGTAGTATTCTTGATTTTTTGGGGATTTTATTATAATGTTTCCATTCCATGAGTTATCCAAGTTCCGTATGGCACTACGGAAGTTGAGTGGGGAAAAAATCCTCGAGTATCGAAAGCCCTATTAATAATAATAATCGGTAACTTTTAATAGATCTCTTGTAGTCTCAATTTGAGACCACCCATCTCCATTGGTACTTAGTGTTCTATTCATAGCAAGAACTACTTAAGCTTAGAGAGCTTCTTGGTCGATCGATCGGCGTAGCTATCAGAAGATCTACATAAAGCCTCGGAACTACGGCCCTTCCGATTCCTAGCGCAGCACTTCTTATTCCAATATTATCTACCTTCAGCTAAATTCTTATCTAGGTTACTGCTTCTGTATTCTTTAACCAACTGCATTAAATTTAGAACATTTTCTGTCTCCGTGAACTTTTTAAAGATATTTAACTTTCTTTTCCTTACATGTTGCAATCAATTTATTCGAAATAAATACAATATTAAACAAATATAACATTAATATAATGCTCATCTTTTCTAGTGGCCTAATAGTTTCTGGGTATTCTTATCTTAAATAGACACAAGGATTAAAAAAAAATGTTTTTTCGTTTATTCTGTGCTACAAAATAGTTTATTTCCTAATTTAAAATTGTATCTGTTAGTGATATAAAGAAGTGATGGTTTCTGTAATTTGTTGTGAATTTATAATTCATTAAAGAAATGAAAGCTATAGATTATATATATTTTTTTATTTATTGTAATTTACAACTGTACAAAAAAAAATTAGGTAAATATGTGGAATATTTTAAACACTTGAAAATTTTGGAAAGGAACCACCCAATAGTGGTACTTCAAACATCAATTTAAATTATATGGTTCTGTGGTCATCTTCTTTCAGACGCCTTGGAGGATTATCAGGCATTGTTAAGGATAAGAAATTAAGAACTAATGGGTTAGGAATTTGGAATGAAAAGACATATATCTATTTCGGGCCAAGTCTGCAACAAAAGGGATTTTAAGGTCTTTGTGGATGTGTTTATTTGTGAAGTAATAAGGAGCATCAAGGGTTTTACGGAGGATTTTGGATTGTAAGGATTAAATACGGAAGGAATTTGATGGTTTGGTAGAGCCCCAGAGCTCAATTCCCATATGTCCAAATTGGTCTGATTATCCATAGTACATAATACTTTTTTGTAGTGAATGGGATTTTTTTTTCTTACCTCCTTTATTGTAAATATATATAACAATATTAATATATAACTATAATAGGAAGTGAATAGGAAAGCTTAGAGGGTTTGTCAAGTAGGTTGTAGTTATCGAAATCTACGAGTTCTTTCGTTTCTTGTCGTTTCAGTCTTGTATGTGGATTCCAAGTAAGTCTCTTGTCAAGATGAAGCTCTTTTCAACAGGCGTTAGTGGGACATTTAAACATTATATTGAAGGGCAGGTTTATACTACACATTTTAAGAAAAAAGTTCCTTTATTCTGCACTGAATATGTGGTTTAATTATAATTATTCTTAATATTTTTTCTAATTATTATTTTTAATATTTTTTTAAAAATTATTCTAAGGATTTTTCACTGATATCTCATGATTATTTTGTAACGATGTGACCATAAAATACTGATATTAAGTCTGGAAATTCGTTTCTTTGGACTCGGTTTTTAGCGAACTCCATAACCTATATTGAAGTACGATCTCACATGTTGCTTGATAATATCCCATAATTGTCTTCTAACAATTAGAGCTCAAAATACAGAAATGATCTTAAAAAATCTCTAGTTCTCCTTGAGGCAGTGTACCAGCTATACTCGTAGTCCGCACCCTACTACTATCTTAAGAACACGTTTGGTTTATCACTTCATATCATAACTTTCATATCTCCTACACAGTCACAAAATTTTACTCACTATCGAATCGAGTCAAGTTCACTGAAGTATTGATACCCGATGCGCATTCTTCCAAATTTTAGTAAAATGTAAACGATTAAAAAATATTATCTTAACAGGTGGAAAACTAAAAACATTAAAATAAAAAATGATTTAAAAAAAAATACTACGAAAATTACCTATCTTATTATACACCTATCTCTTCCAACAGACAGGATGTTATTGCATATCTCATTAAACACATTAGTTAATTGTTAATGGTGTTTATTAAAAATAATGAAACTTGATTTAGTAGTAGGGTGACTTCCAAAGAATTTAGAATTTTATTATTTCTAGGATTATACCAGTCTCACATACGATTTCAAATAAATTTATAAAATATTTTTTATTGCATGCAAGTTGTAGTAGTTCATTTTAAAAATAATAACAAGAAATAATTATAAATTCATTTATTAATTTTAATATTTATTATCATTATTATTCATACAAATAGCCAATGATTCATAACAAAAAAATCTAATCTGGCCGGATGGTTAAAAAGTGAAATATAAAACAGAATTTCATATATATTTTATTAAATTGGGTGTATAATATAAAATACTATGGTTAATAATTATTTAGTAAATAGTTTGACAAATGGCAAATCAGCTTAAACTTTATTTAAAAAAGCATTATCTCAAAATACAATAAATTTGTGAATTGTTTTTATTAATATATTTACTATGTACAGAAAAATGTGATTTTCGTTTCTTCTAAATCTATTTAGATTAATATTATAAAAATCCTCCAGAGTATTGTAAAAATCCTAAAACAAAAGAAACGTTTTTCTTCACTTATAATATGGTATTCTTAAAGAATATAACATCATTTCTTATGGTGTACCATTAAGAATGGTCATGTAATTTTTATGAAAAAATTACATTAAAGTGCTGATATACTTCGAAGTTGGATAGAAGTATTGATTCTTGATTTAAATAATACTGGTTCGTTATATGATACGAAAAATAATTCGTGAAAAAGATAAAATAACTGTTATCTTAAATCAACGTCGTAATTAACATAGTCAATTAGATAATGAGAGTTATTTTTACCAGGTGATATGTCCGTTTGGAACGTTGGTCAGGCACTCATGTCCTCTGCCATACACACATACTCACGATACAGACAAATGGAACATTTCAAATCGTGAAAGGGTGTTTCGGTTGCAGGCCGCACTGCTTATCTCAAGTAGGAATCGTTCTATTGGGTAACTGAGCCTTTCCCATTTCCGACACGACCCTAAACCGCATCGGCTATGTGGATATATACCTACCTTTATTTCAAGCTGTGATATAAATGCAAATAAAACTTGGGAGTCAAGATGCAGTAGTTGGCCAATAGTTCAGTGCCAAGTCAAGGCCACACTCCTTCTGAACCAGAGGTTATTGCCAGAGGTGTGATAATTGTTCAGGATTCAAAGCATGTCACGACATTCATAAGTCTTGAATGCAAGTGGTAAAGTATCTGTAAAATTTAGTTAATATGTCCAAGGTTTTTCGTTAACAAATAATAATTTTTAAGATTTAAATTCTGAAATAATTATTACGATAAAAAGAAATTTTACCTGGCCTACATCAACGTTAATCGGTTTGCATTGTTGCAATAATGAATGCATCCATGTCAGAGGTTTCTGCCAAATATATTTTTTATTTTTAACAGCATAAGTAAAATATTTTTATTTTTTAAGAAAATACGTGTTTAAGGATTTTCTATGAATCTGAATTGATTTTTCTGACATTTTTTTACCTTCTTTAAAGGTAGCGATTTTTGTGATTTCGTTTGCATCTTAACTCATTTAATTAAATTGACAACATTTTTTTGTTATTCTACATCCGAAAAAAAATCTAATTTTATATTACTACCACCATATGGAAAAATAATAGTACAATATTAAAATAATTTAGCTCGACTGAACCAGCAAAGTGGGAAAAAAATTTTTTTTGGAGTAATAAAGTTGATTTACTTTTTTTTTAACATATCAGCTGTAATCTACGAAATATTTCTACATCAATTTATCTATGTATATATTATAAAACAAAATTTATTAAGAGTAAAACATAAATGGAATCCTTTGGCTGTTGTTCATGGTCAAGATGTGTAATTGGGGATACGCACTCAGGTGTATTTCAAGAGGCCATTGCAACTCTCATAGTTGTTTAAGTTTTTTAACCCCCTCCCTTGCCATACGGAGTGCGGGAGCAGTGGGGTAGTGCGCTGGGGTTTGCGCGTGGCACTGCTCCCAAAGATTTTTTTTTACCTTTTTTTTTTTTTATTCTTTTATTAAATTTTTTACTGTGGTGCAGCACAGACTAGGTTTAGCACCTTACAGATAGAGCTGCGCCTTGTCCACTGCATCCGTTCTGTAGGTCCTTCTGGTGCGCATCCGTCTGGGTGTCTCCTGCAGTTACCAGGCTGGTCCAGCCCTCCTTGTCTCAGTCTGGGTCAGCTTCCTCCTCTTCTAGTGGCTCGCCGTTGTTGGGCGGTCAAGCCCTTCCCATTGTGAAATGAGTTGGGCCCACCACCGTCCATTCCACTCCTGTATTGAGTCCTACCGCACCATTTTCTTCCATAAGTTTGGATTATCATCGATCCTCTCTCGGAGCTCCTTCGGTAGCGCCTCTAGTCCCTGCCTCTTTACTTCATATTTAAGGACATCCTCCCTGAGGATGAGGTCCAGAGGCATCGCTTCGGCCAGCACCTGCACCGCCTCATGTGACACCGTTCTGTATGTCTTCGTGACCCTCAGCAGAGCCAATCTCTGTATGGGGTGGCCAGTCTTGTCTTCTTTGTCTGCGAGAGGTTTCGGCTCCACGCAGGGGATGCATACCTCAGAATACCCAAGATCACACATTTATATATGGTCATCTTTGTTTGAGTAATTCTTTTTTCGTTACAGTTTTTGTAATTAGATCTCTAGAGTGATATTCCTTTTTCTTAATTTTAACCTTGTTCGTTATTCTTTCCATATCGCGGTAGAATCTTTCCCTCTGAATCATAGTGGAATCTTGGGACGTAAATTTGTACCATTATGATTTTCCAGGAGAGTGAAAGCACGGAATAGGCTCTTATTACCCTACGAGAGGCAGCTTCTCATCCCGTATTTTCCTTTATATTTCTTCTTTGATAAGAAAGCCCTCCTTTACTCCTTTAGTGTATTCACCTTTAGAGAAACCTGAATATATGAGGGCCTGACCCTTATTCAAACGAACTTCTCCAATTACCTACTTTTTTACTTCAGTTATAACGAGATTTTTCACTTAATACTTTGTTATTTCCTCGACGAGTTCAACTTTCTTTCCTCTGTAGTAAATAAAGTTCCAAAGCTATGTCTTGGGAGGGTAAAATAACTAAACATCAAAAATTAAGTGGTTTTTTTTTTATATGCACTAGAAAATTATTAACTCTACTCAAGCGCTCTGCCTAAGTATTTCCTTAAATCTACTCTGAAAACATTTTTTTTTACTTACCTCATCATTACTGGCACACGGGTTTTGTCACTACACAGACAGCCACCTATTCTAATCGGCAAAATAATTTTTAACTAGTGCATTTTTTAATATATTTGAAGAGACAATATTCTTTCTCAGTTATCGTTGATTTTCTTAAAGCAATTTATGCATTATAGTGTTGTTCTTTTTTTTTCAAAAATGAGGTAAAGATTAATAAAGACCATTTAATTATTTTTCTATTTGGCCATTGGCCTGTGGATCGTTGTGCGTACTGGTTTACTATGTTCCCCATTTTCCTGAGGCAAGTGATTTCTATCATCTCATGCCATCAACAAAAGCTGTACTCATCCCATCTTTCGTTCAATCTGATCTCTTTTTACAAAACATTTCTAGATTAAGCTTTCATTTCGGTGTTGCACTATCAACTCCTCAAAGACGAGATTTCGAGATAATTTTAGAAAAAAATGTTCATGAATAAAAGAACATAAATGAACCAGTCCAAATCAATGAAAAACTAAGGATAACATTCATCAAATTTCAACTAAATATTTGTATTCTTATTTGTATTTGTTCTTTTTTTTATGATATAAGAACGTATTCGTATTCATAAGCTGCATTTAATTTGTCTGATCTCAATTGTGCTCATTAAATAATTAATATGATTACATCAAATAATCAAAATTACATCACTTAACAATGATCTTGCACCAGATGTCTTTTAAAGTGATCTCATACTGAATTATCAATGATTATAGAAATTGTTACAGCTTAAGTTAGATTGTCACAGCTGTCCATCCCCACTCTCTTTGCGTGGTAAAAAGATAAAATTCAAGATTTACTGAAAGCTTATTTACTTTACAATATTACAAAGTTCATCAAAAAGTGTTGTAAAATACTCAGTACAATTTATTGTTATATAAAGATGAATTATTATTATTATAGAATTATAATTGGATTGGTTACATGTTTCTGATTTTTTTTTATTTATTGATAGATATTACAATCTGCCAAACCGTTGTGGGCAATAGGTAATAGTGATGAATGATCACATTCATACTAAAATAAAATAAGAATAAAATAAATAAATGAATGAAAAAAAAAAGAAATCTCTCTTAAAATATATACAAGCAGAAGAATAAACAAAATGAACATAATCAAACTATTTGTATGAAAAAAATAAATAAGAAAATAACATAATGATAAAATAATATAATCTCTAGTCACATTTACACTCTAATATACAATATTTACACAATCGACCTGAGGATCCCTGAGCCCACTCTATCCCCCATATGTGAGGGGTAGAGCAGAGCTCAAAAGATCCCAGTGCATCCATCTTGCCACATTACTGGTAGTGAGCCAATGGAGGCTGAGCAAGTGCGCTAAAGCTGCAAACTCTGACTTATTCAACGAAAAACACTGTTATAATTCATGAGGTGGATATCGGTAAGCCAAATCGATCTCATAGGAACAAAAAGTTGAAATATTTCTTGGTTTTTTTTTGTACAATTAATTCATAAAAAAAAATTTGATATTTGATATTTAGGAAGCAAGGTTAAAATTGGAAGCCAATGAAATATATACGAGGTGTTTTAAGCCCTATAGAACATTTCTGACTTATACTATTTTTAGCACCATAGGAAAGTTAGGTTAAAGGAATTATATTGGCATGACGTTCCTTTGACCTACTCTAAATTTGAGGGTAGATAAGCAAATGAATTTTAAAATATTCTCCTGATCTTATAGTTCCTTCGGGTACGGTCGTAGGGTATCTGTTGGTAGATGGGCTGTAACTTTTTGTTGATTTTATTCAATGTGAATTGGGTGTTGTGTATCAATAATAGTTTAAAAAAGAATATTGGGCTCAGTATAAATTCTAAGTATATCAAAAATCTGTACCGCTACAACTCATGAACGGTCAGGGGTTCAGTACTTTGTAAGGAAGTACAGTTACTAGACTAACGGTTGTGCAAGGAGGGGATTTGGTCAAAATCACGCTTGACCGCCAGATTTTTACTTAATTTAAGAGGCTGGGTGGACCCTAGGAGGGCTCCAGAACCCACAGGAGTTGACTCACGGCTACAGTGTAACATAAAACAATTTTCTGCCAAGCAGGATTCCAACTTGGGTCCTTGGAGTTAGTAGCATCGCGCCTTACCCCAGTGCTACCGCGCTCCCTCTAAGTAAATACTTTAAGAATTATAAAAATGTAGTTAATGATTCTCGCCCGTTTCAGAACAGATATTTTTATATTAGTCACTATGGCAATACCTTACCGTGCTAGTTTTCAAATGAGCCTTTCAGTTGATAGAGTTATTAATTCCAATTATAACAGAAATAGTAATGTGGAAATGCAACAGTTAACTATCATAAACATTTTACATTCAAACATTTATTTAATGCTAAATTGTTATTGGATCAATATTACAAATACTAAATAATAATTTTATGGAGTTAGTTATTCTGCCAACTGAAACGATTAAGTGAAATAAAAAAAGTTTTCATTAAATAACTAAGTCGACATGACAACAGTTTACAGAATAAACGGGAAAAAACGCCGCGTTGTTCGTCTTCTCTTTTACCTTATAGGATTTTATGTTTTCAATATTTTGTTTTCTAAAAGATTTGGCTTTCCAACGATATGTGATACGTCTTTTGTAACACAATTATATGATATGTATTAAAAAACTAAAAAATATTTTTTTTAGGTTAATGCTCAAATTCTTTCATAGTTAATAATTATTTATATTTAATGACAATTAAGAATGTGAGGTAGGTAATTGTTTTAAATAAACAAAAATTAAAGGTATTTTAGGTATTTTATTTTTAAATCCGCATTTAAGCTCTGTCAAACTATTTCAGTGAGGATAAAACAAATCTGATGTTAAAGACCACCTAATTGTACATTCATATCAAAATCGTTAGAGCCTTTTTCCAGAATATAGAAAAAATAGATTTTATACGAGAAAACAGTAGAACTTCCGGTTTGTCGATTGAATCTGTTATATTCCTGGCATGTATATATTTAAATATGCAATTTATGTTTCCTACGACTTTTCGTTGATGATTAGGAATTAACACACAGGCTATTTTGCTAGACTTAGTTTTTGGACCTGAAAACGTGTATTTTCGTAGAAAACTCGAATTCGAAATTTTGCACGATCTAATGTTCCATATAAAGTAAATACTTATCTGAAAGTAAAATATGCCGTTCTATCTATTAGTATAAAATAAGTTACAGTGTGTACCAGCACTGTCATTCATTTTTGCTATTATATTACTAAAAATTACTATTTGTTTTTCAAAAATTTTCACTTAATTAGAATATAAGAATAAGTAGGATTATAAGGCTTTATATTCAAACTCACCAATTTGCATCCAGTAAAAAATATTTACATACTGATTGCGTGTACACGTTGTATAAGGGAGATTCATGATTGAAAAATCTCTTCTATAGCAGGTGTTTTTTTTTTTATTTTATTCATTTAAAAAATTAAATCAGATGACATTAAAATGATAGACACTAGTGAAATGTAAATATTACAGTTCAGACTATTAGGGCGTTGTGGAGGCAATACAATTTTTAAGATAGATTAGTAAAATAAGAATTGATCTCAAGTGATACAATTAATGAGAAAAAGTAAAGCATAGAAATAAAATAATAATAATTAAAAAAAAATTAAATCAAATAAAAAGTAATAATAATTACTGAATGGATTTTGAAGTGAATAATAAAGCTGCAAATTTGCAACTAGTGAATTAATATAATAATGAGAATAAAACAAGATGATACAGAATATGATAAAAATAAATATCCAATAATATCTATAACTAAGCACATACATTCTTTGCTAATTCAAATTGTAATATAATAAATAAATGATGTGGAGTTAGGAAAAAATACATGCAGATATGGTCATTTGGTGAATCAAAATCAATTATTGGAATTCATAGAAATAAATAAGTATCCAGTATATATTTTTTAATGAAAAATACGCAACATTTAACCTAATTCGGTAATTTTCTGTCTTATAAAATAATCGGTACTACATGTGTAGTACTGATTATTTTATGTGTGTACATGCATTACATGTGTTTATGCGCTACATTTACATTGTCATGATTCTTAACAACGTTAAATGAAAAGGCCATGATTCTTTTCTTGCGTGGCAAAAGCCCTGTACTTGAGTGTAATCATCAGGAGTCTTGAGCTCTTTTCTTCTTTTCAATGCAGGCATCGATCGACCTCGGTATTAATACTTCCTTGGCTACAAGCTAGCTCATGTATTTTATCACCCAAACTGTTTATTCCTAAGCAACTTTATCGTTTTAGGTTCAATTTATTAACCGAGTCTTATATTATTTTTAATTATGTATTATAATTGGTGAACAGTAAATAATTTTTTTAAAAAATCTCACATAATTTTGTAAATTACAAACCAGTGAAGTCTATAAGCATATACTAATTTTACTTATTAATTAATTACTATGTTTATTTACTATACTTCATATACATGTTGTTTTCATTTAATAGTCAATTCAATTCTCATATATGCAGTAAAATGAATGGTTAAAGAATCATGTTGAACAAAATAAATGAATATGTTTAAAACAATGCATTGTATTTACCACAACCAATAAAGAGAATTTATTACATAAAGAAATTGTATGTACATTGCACTGCTTTAGTAGGTAAATTGAACTTTAACATAAATATTTTGTTGCTCCAAAATTGCATTTAAAACTCTTTTTTATGTCTCTATTTGTAAATTAGTGTGACAAATTTGTTGAACGGCATTTTTGTTTCAGTTTATTTGATTGATATAGACTACAAAATCAATCTGAATTTTCTGTAGTCGATGTCACTTACATCACACACATGGACTACATCTGGACTAACGACTAACTTGGAATCCTCACACAAGAAAGAAAAGACGGTCTAAATTTTTAATCCATTACAAAAGACTGATCTATATGACTAAATAAGGCCTATCTGAAAGTACGGAATTGAACTTTGGGGCTCTACTAAAACTTTGAATTTCTCTTGTATACAATCCTTGCAATACAAAATCCTTCGTAAAATCCTCAATGATCCCTACTTTGTTACAAGGAGTGCGGGGGTACTTGGTGATGGTCGTGCAGATTGGGGCGCAGGAACCAGTGCGCTCGGTTCGGAACGTTGTGGGTTCGTTTCCCACCTGGAGAAGTTAACATTCATTTTTCGGCGGTCCCGAGGAGTGAATCTTGACACTCCCGCCTTGGCTAGAACGCGGTGGCAGTTCAGGTAGCCAGCAGGAATTAGCAAAAAGGACTACACTAGGCCCACTTGCCGGACTCCCCCCACCAAATACCAATACCAGTACTTTGTCACAAATAAAATAATCCATGAATACCTTAAAGTTCCATAAGTAACCTATCTATTCAGAACCAGATATCAACCCTTCTATTATGAACTTCCTAACCACCCAAACCCACTTGTTTCTAACCTTGATTCATTCCTGACAATCCTCCAAGGCCCCTGAAATGAAGATGGGCTCGACATCGTTATGAAATATAATTGTAATATTTACCTATGTAGATATATAATTCGAGTACTACCAAATGGCATCAGATCATTGTGATCTTGCATCAAAACACCAAATTTATTAGAATTATTATATGTAAATACAGTTGTAAGTATCATTAAATAAATTTAAAAAAAATCATTTACAAGAGATGGGGTCATTAAGAATTGTATAAGTTTTCTTACAACTTCAAGTTCATCTCCATAATTCCAAAAAAACAGCAAAAAACAAATCAAATGATAATTTATTTTGACAAATTTATCAACGATCAATTTACTGACTAATATAGATATAGATAAAATATAAAATGACTCCTTTATCCTATGTAAATAGCTAAATCAGAAACGAAAGATTTGAAATTTCAACATTCCTCATTAGTCTTATCTAAGTTAAAATTTTAAACTGCTGTCTTGAAACGTATTATTTTCAAAGTAACCACTTATTCACAGCGGCTACAAATATACCTGGATGCCCTAAGCTTTTGTGATTGTCTTTAATCAATTTTTACAAATCACAGCTTACAAAATAACCTTATAAACATTATCTGTCACTATTTTTATTGGTTGAAGGTGATTACGAGTTCAAAATATTCTTTTAAGATTAAGATATTTATGGGACAGTTATTATAAAAGAATTAGTCTAAGCAAAGGGCCATTAGGTTCTACAAAGTGCTGTTCCTCGGGGAGGAAACGTCACTCAACTCGTCTTGTTATTGACTCAGCACTGGAGAGGGACAGGCGTAAAAATAATCTGACATGGAGGGACAACAAAAATAAATGAGCCATCTATTGTTGTTTAACACTTCCTTTGTTTTATCTTGTTCCATCAATTTGCTATGAATTGCTAACAAAAGATTCATCAACATCGCATCCTCATGTATACTTATATAAACCTGCCTCAAAGTGGCCAGAAAACCTCTTGTTAGAGACGAAGAAAATTAAATAAATTCTAAATACAATTGAATTTTAATGTCGGAAAGAATTGATTTTTATAACGCTTAAAAATAAAATTATATATTGAACCAACAGCAGAAGAATGACATGGTCGAGTGGATTGAACTGAAAAATGTATTAAATATTACAAACATATTATTATTTAACTTATATTATTTAGAATTAGACGTATTACTAAGATACCAAAGACTGCAGGTAATTTCTTTACTTAGGTAGTTCTACAGACTTTCCTAAAGTTATTAAAGTATATATAAGTTTCAGTCATGAATTTATAAATTAATAAAGTTTATAAGTAAACTCCAGTCTTCGCCAAATTCCATAGAATACCTCAAACACAAAACACTGTTCATGAAAAGAAGCAATACGTAAAAATAAAATAAATAACACCCTTCGTATGTACAGATACTAAATACTATACTCTCATTCAGTAGATATAAAATAAGTCATGACAATGAGAAGCATTTGCTAGTTAATTTCTTTTTTGTTTAAAGATTATGTCCTATACGAAGTAAAGAAAAACAACATATTATTTAAACCGACAATACATGAATGTGATCAATATTCCGTTGAAACATATTTAAATACATTTTATAGTTGGAAAGTAAAAAAGTCTTTCAGTGCTTATAAATGAAACTGTATGTACTAAAAACAGGTTACCTAAAAGGTATTTAAAATATAACAGTTATCACAAAAAAGATAAGAAAATTTTTTACTGTCTCCTGCTGTCAGTAACGAAGGCCAAAATGAGCAGTAAATATTTCAACAGTAAAATTTTACCAGGCCACTGATAAAGAAGTTATAGAGCGAAACCAGATATCTCTGAAGCTAGGAACTTTCTTAAACAGGTGGTATATTGTTTCTCTACATCAGCCAATCTAAAATCGAGTTATAATAATGTAAAAATAAGTGAAAAGAAATTTATTTATCAATAAAAGAAAGGAAGAAATAAAATAATATTAATATAAAATAAACAATGATAATAATATTAAAAAAATAGGTAAACTATAATCTTAAAAATGTAAAGGATACGCAATAACACGCAGAAAAAACAGAAAAGTAAATTTGAGAAAACAATATTTAACACTCTAAAAGACGGAAATTTGAGAAGTAAATTGAGATAGCAGGGAGACCGTCCGTTTTATAAAATATATTTTTTTGAAAAACTCTGCATGAAAAAGAACTAGTTACAGAGCATTGCTGAAATAATTATTCTCAAGCCTTGGTCTCGTTTTGGCGGAAATAGAAAAAAAAATTCGTTATGTAATCTGCTTCCTCCGCTTAACTATATTTTGTAATTTATTATTTTTTTTTATCTCTTGGACTGATCAAAATTAGTATTATCTATTTGTTGAGAAGCCACTCGCAATTTTTTTCTTGTTGCTCTCTCAATCCCAACAACTTTGCATGTCTTGGAGAAGTTTGTCGGGGAGTGCGGTCAGCAAAGAACAACATAAATAAACAAAACCATATTTATTTATTTTATGCCCATTTTTTTCATATTTATTTATTTTATACCATGGTTTTGTTTATTTATGTTGTTCTTTGCTGACCGCACCCCCCGACAAACTTCTCCAAGCATTAATCTACGGTCAACTATCTACCCCTCATAACTTTGCATGTCCATTTTCAACTATGCTTTTGCTTCAGATACATTATCTCAATTCCACATTGTGTAACCTCCTAATGTTCTTAATTTTCTTCAACTTTCTACACTATACGTATTTTAATCATGGTGAATAAGACATATTAAGTAAGAATTAATAAGCTAAATTATATTTTAATACTTTATTCAAGTATACTTGTTTGATTGTTTGAAGTAAAACGTTCGATTAAAGTTTATCTTTACTATTTAAAAATAGATGTTTTGCGAAATCTATATTTCTTAACACACTATTTCACAACAAAGATCAGAGTTCTCAGTCTACGTAGAAAAGAGTATACATTAATCCTTGACATCATTATCAGCATTTTAGTATAAAAAAAGAGAAAACATTTTTTTTTCAATTGTTTTTTATCGTATTAAATTCGGGCAGTTAGATTAGTGATAAAATAAATCGACAGAAAACGTACGAATCTAATGTAAGCTAATAAAAATTTTAAAATAAAATAAAAGTAGGACATGAAGTTCTAAATATTTCCATTTATTTATAGTGTTTTTATTTTTTAGTTAAAACGGTTTCTGATAAATTTTAGGATAGCATAAAAAGTTGCAAAGTCAAAACAGGAGGGAAGTTTTTTTCATAACCCCTATTTCTGAAAGTTATTGTTTTTAGCATGAATATGGATATATTGAATATAATATTTTAATATGAATATAGAAGGAAAACGAGCATAAATAGCTTTAAATCTCGTTGTTGTTATGAGTCTTTATTCTGGTTTTATTGCAACAATTAATACGTAAAATGGCTAACCTCAGACCCACAAAACACAAAGATAAGTTTTCCCTATGCTTAGATGCTCAGTTGAAACTTGATCCCATTTTATTAAATTATTTTATAAATTAGATTATGTATACATTGCATAATGGTTTTTAGATTTTTTTTTAACTTGGCCCTTGTATAGAGTTCTGAAAATTTCTTAGAAAAACTTTGTTTTCAATGCTTAGATAAAAGTGAGATGCCTCGTTTTTCTACTCATAGTAATTACTGTAATATGAAATATCTGAAATTAAATTGGATTATTGCATTATAAATCTATTTTATGAATCACTGTAATTATAATTACAATTAAAATTACTGATTGAATCGAAGTAATAACAATTACTAATTATAATTAGTGAACTATAATTAAATTATCCTAAACATTGTTAAGTGTAAATGGTTTTTAAACTTAGAACTTTCTTTTAAGTAATTAGTTAAATAATCTGACAGCTTTGAAAAGGTTTTGATTCGGAGAAGACCATCCGGCATTTTTAATAATACCAATTCATTCACTACAGTAATTTATCAAAAAATTTTCGATTCGAGAAGAAATAGTAAAATGAAAGATGTAAACTCTGAGTCATGCATAAGGAAGACGCGGATATGGCCGAAGGGTGCTCTAAAGAAATAGTTGATCTCCACTTACCTGCCCTGTCATGTGGGGGCCCCTTTTTCATCGTTACCTCCCCCCCACCCCCCGGGTCGATACTCAATAATGCTCCATCTATTTCCCCTGTCTGGGCCTCTTCTGGGTCAGGCATCTTAGCGAATTTAACACTCAGCTACATAAATTACAGTTGTCGTGGGATCAACGAAATCGGTGTTAAGGAAAAATCAAATTTATGTATTATTCTCGAACAAAATATTGACAAACTTAATGTTTTTCTTATAAGCGTTTTGAATAATTTAGAGTTTGGGAAAATCACTAGGAATGAAAATAAAAGTTTTTAGATTTATCAACTTAAATCATATAATGAAATGTAAAGTTTAAAAATAACACAACATGAGATTAACCTAATAGTTAAATAAAAATCAGTACCACTACAACCCATGGGCACCCATCAGGGGTGCAGTATATAGTACGGAATACTAGACCAACGGTTGTGCAAGGAGTTGGTTTAGCCAGAATCACATTTGACCGCCAGGTTTTTACCCAGTTAAGGGTGCCCACTTCATGAGGCTGGGCACACCTCGGAGGGCTCCCAAACCCTAAGCTCTGACTCAAGGCTACAGTGAAACAGAAAATAGTCTGCCACAACCGAATTCGAAACCGGGTCCATGAGCAGTGCCTTACCACTGAGCTACTTATTCTTAATCTATTAATTAAAGAGGTTAATTAAATCATCATTAATCAATCAAATGTTCATAATTTTAAGTATTTATAACACTTTCCTCCGTTCTAAAACAACAGGAGATATATATATATTTATATATATCTATACATAATATAACTTTGCCAAAAATCAGCTCATTAACTGTATTTTTGTGTCCATAATTTGGATACTAATTGTTTGAATTATATGGAAGTAAAATAAGTATTTGCTAAAGATGAAAGAACGCATCAATAAATGAAAATTACCCCAAAGAAACCATAAAACAAAAACATGTCAAATACAGTGAATGAATTGCACATTAAACTAAGTAAGAATAAAATAAAAAATATAGGTAAATGAGTATAAACGAGCTCTAAAAGCAGTGAAATCTGGGAGTTTTTCAAAATGTTCTTTCTTGATTTTATTTCTTTTTCTTCTCGTCTTCCGTGGGTTGCCATATTCCACATCAATTGAAATATTAAACTTTAGCTATTGTTTAAAATAAAATAAAAAATATAATAATATAAAATAAAAGTATCTCACAAAAAATTTCAAACACTCAATTTCTTTCGATCACTCTTATGAATTAAATAAAAAATAACTAAACATTATCAATCACATTCGGAGTTTTTCAGAGAGAATTTCAGAAAAAAGTTCTTTATTGAATGTAGAAAGTAATACCTGAAATTCCACTACTTCAATAACGAATTCTATTCATAAAAACTAGAAAAGTAAAAGATAACTTGGCAAACCAAAATTACGAATAGCAATGAAGAACTCTTAGCTCACAATCATTGTCTTAAATTTTTTTTTTGGTTGTTTATTCTATTTTATATTTATTTTTATTTTGTTTATAATAAATTAAAAGTGGTGTTAATTTACAATTTTTGTCTTATTTTGTTGTTAATTCTATTATATTTTTCTTCATACTTAATACTTATTTTAAATCATAAATTTAAATATAAATTTAAATATAAATAAAAAATATATAAATGTTTAATGCAAGTATTTTAATGTTTAATAGATGTTTCTCATTTAACGGTAATTTTGTATTCCTCACAAAATGTCATTAATATTTTATATTAATATTCTAATGAAAAATTACCTATTTTTAAATTAGACCTACCACCAATCGTGTTTAAGAAAAAAAAGTAACGGTTTTTGTTACTGTACAAATTTTAGAAAAAAAAATCATTTCATTAGATTTTAAAAACATGAGCATTGTAGACATTACACAACACTAATTAGGAAATAATCATGGCCAATATAAAATGCACAATAATGATATGCAATCCTATATACAAATTTTAAATTTTGCCGTCCTTTGTCAGAGGTTATAACAGAATTGTTATATATTTTTAATATAGACTATCGTATTCGTATCATTATGGTAAGTTTTCTCTAGGTTCAATATGTCACTTAGAGATAATTTTAACCGATTTTAAGAAAAAAAAATGTATTCAGACAATACCTAATAACGCAAAAAAATAAGTAATAATAATAAAAAAAAGGTTCAAATGTTTTTATTTGTGTGTTTGAAGGAAATTCTTATTTGATTGTATATATCTATATATCTTTTTTGGTAAACCCTTTTTTTTTCAACTAACAACTGTTAATACCAAAAACCAGTTTAGTCAACTATTTTTTTCTTGAAAAGCCCATATAAACCTTTCCAACCATCCTAATCCTTTGGTTCAAACCTTATCTAGTTCCACCCATACCTATAGACCACCTAGAAGGTTGAAACGGCAGTGGCCAAGAGTCTTATTGTAATATAAAAATGGCAAATTGGAATTTGGCAATAGTCAGATTGTCCACTCAAGTTGAGTATCTGCGGCTTTCGTGCACTTGCTCAGCCTCCACTGGCTCACTACCGTGGGGGATAGAGTGGGTCGATTGTGTAAATATTGTATATAAGAGTGTAAATGTGACTTGAGATTATATTATTTTATTTATTAATTTTTTTATACACATAGAATTGATTATGTTTTCTTTATCCTTCTGTTTGTATATATTTTAAGAGAGATTTTTTTTCTTGTTTCTTTATTTTTTTTTTTATTCTTATTTTAGTGTGTGATGTGATTGGTGTGTAACATCTATTAAAATTTCATTTCTTGAAATGATCCCAAATTGAGATTTTTTATTATTCAAGACTTCAATAAAAATAATTACGTAAAAAAAAAAAAAAAAAAAAAAAATTAGGTTTTGTTACATTTTTGACTCAGAACTGTATCAATTATTCCAACATTAAGCTTTGGCAATCATAAGCTTTAATAACTCCAAAAAATAACTTGTAATCGAACCCAAAAAACTCATAAGCCATACAAATATTAGCAAATTATTAAGGAAAATACTCAAGAATTAGTCATCTCACAATTCTCTGATCTTTTTATTATCCGATGCTCTTTTCTTCTTTAAATATTGACTTTCAGCTTGATCAGGGGGAAAATCTTGTATTTACGAAGATAAGCTCCAACACCGAGTAGAATAAATAAAACCTTGTCGAGGATTACATTACTTATGATTTATGCTGATCTTAAAATGTTAAATGCAATAAGTTTAATATTTGACAAATGTTTCCTAGTTAACGGTAGTTTTATAGTCTACAAAAAAGTCATTAATATTATATTTTAATATTCTAATGAAAAATTACCTATTAAAATTGGTTCACAGTTCAAAAATACTTAAAGATTCTGCTGTTATTTGAACCAAAGTGAACACTGTACGATAATTATCCCAAAACGTCAAAAATTGTTGTAATATCACTTTTTTTTTTTTTTAAATATCGTCCAAATTATTCGCCCTACGAGAACAATTATATATAAGAAATTTGAAATTAATTTAGTTACATTTAATTTTAGCTCATTCTTTTATGAAGCGTCATGGCTCCCTAGAAATAGTAGATAACAAAAATATTTAAATTTGGAATTTAAGAGAAATAATGACTATTCATAATTCAAATTAACAGAATGAATATGAAATATTCATAAATCATTATGAATATTCATATATAAGAGTGTATAAAATACTAAAAATTTATTTATTTCCTACATATATTACAGTTTAATTATACTTTAATAATTATCACGTGGTTGAGTATAATCATTTCATCACTTTTTCATTTGATATATTTCTTTTTTTAGAATTTTAATCGATTTTTTTTTCTTGAATTCCATTTATCAATATTTTTGTTCAACCATTTTCTAATCATATAAACCATTCTCCTATGGGCAGAAAGGAAAGCTGATTACATTCTTTTGAAATTCTTACTGTGTTTATTTTATTTAATTCATATGAATGATGTAGGACAAATATTTTTGGCAATATTTTAATAAAATAAAAGAGAGTTAAAAACAATTTATGACGTTTTTGGGAAAAGTGGTCAATGTTCAAAGTGATACATTTTTGAAAATAATAATCATATAGAGCTCAAATTTGGATCAAACTGGGAGAAAAAAAAAATCATGTCACTCTTTACTCAAATTCAAAATATCGTTTTAGTTTCTACAAAAGCAAAGTAAAACCAATCTGGCGCATACGTTTTTTCTGTTATAAGTTATGTGGAAGAAATAAAAATTTGATATTTAGAAATCTGAAAAAAATTTTTATTGAATGGTGAAATCTTAGATGGAGCATATTTATGATTACTATTACCTACGATATAACATAAATACAGTCAAAATTATTTGGCAACAGCCAAGTGTGTAAATTACCTTTTTTTTTAATATTACAATTTTTGTTATATTATCTGTGGCAGGGTCAGACTGTTACCATAGCCCGTTGATCCCACTTGTAAAACCCAACTCCCACTTGCCCTCTAGAGGCCACTGCCATATCGTGTTAGTCAACCACATTATACCAGCAGTAACGTACATCCTTTGTTCCAATATTCCACATAATTATCATATTTTCTTATATTTCTTTTATGAAAAATGAAATTAAATATCACGCCTCTATTAAAAAACAATAAAGAAAGATATGACGTTCAAGAAAATTCCTAGACAGAAGCCAAATGGGGCGTCGGCTCTGAAGATCCTGCCAAAGATTTTATCGTCAGATACCGGGAGAGTTATATTCAAGACGTCACGCCTACTATATGCGTTTCACTGTTTTATTTAGCCCTGCTTTGTAGACGTAGGAATATACGTCAGGAATTTACGCATTCGTACTATGGAATACCAAATGCCTGAATAAGGGGTTGTGGCATCTGATAAAGAACAGATCAAACAATTAATCGAAAAAATCAGATGGATAGGTATATATACTATGTACGCAATATGATATATTTACTATATGCATGGTATATATACTATATGCAAATACTATGTAGTAACAAATATGATTATAATAATTTTTTTTTCATCAATTTGTGCTGTTGTAGTGTGAGACTATTCAATATATTGTTATATCTATTTATTTAAATATTTTTGTACTTTTTCCTTAAATATAACTATCCAACCAATTCGTCTTTTTTTTTTTAATTAAAATTTGTCAGTTTTTGAGAAAATAATAAGATTTGATAACTTTGGTAAGATTTTATAATTAATTATTTATTAAACAAGATTTTAAAAAAAATAAATATATTTTTAATATAGAATGGCTTTAATTATTACTAAAAGTATTATCTACTGAAAAATATTATATAATATTTCCATTGAATATTTTAAAATTATAGAATTTCAGTTGACTTACAGGGTTCTGTGATAAACAGAGAAATATGTACTGGTATGTTTAACGTCACCTTTTATGGATTGTCCTTGGGTTGTTTTTTACCCTGAAGATTGGCGACGAAAATTGTCTGCGAATTTATAAGTTGTTTTCAAAAACGAAATTTATTGGAAGGTATAAACAGCGACTTAAATAATTAATAAAAAAAAATCAATATATGGAATCCATGGCAAATTATAAATTAACATAATTTATAATAATTATAAAATTTTAATTATATGTAATAATAATTAATGTTTTTCATTTGTAACTTGATATAACGGATTGAATTAAATCGCAATGTTGAGTGAATTTTCTTCGTGCGAACGTTTCGGCTAGAATTTCTAGTCTTCATCAGGGCTAAGAACAGAACAAGATAACAACACAGAAATACAGAATACAGAAAATAAAAATTAAATATAAACAAAATGGCATAAAGTAAATAATTTTACAGAATGGAACTAATAAAATAAAGTGATGAGTAAAGTGGAAAATAAAATGTATACATAGGTAATAACATAAGTAGGTAAAATAACATAATTAAAGAAATAAAATAAAAATGAAGTTATATAATGCAAAAAAATATGAATATATTAGTTTATTAATAACTTAAACATTAAAATTATGGAAAGATAAATAAAATTGAGAGAAAGAAAATATATGTAACCATAATAATAGATAAAGAGACAAAATATAAGTAAAGTTTACCAAAAGAAATGAATAGGAAAAAAAAAAAATTTTGAAAACAATAATAATATATGGTGAACATAACTAATAACGTGGGTAAGGAAAATTGAGAAAAAGGAGGAGGGGTAAAATAAAGACAGGGAAAAAAAAAAGAGAATAAAACATAAAACGAACCTGTTCTTAACATAAAACGAAGCTTGAAATCTTACCGCCTAGTGGCTTCTGCGCCGAGAACGGGCTAACTCTGACATCTACATTGCTTCTATTATGTCCCAAAATTTGTTTTAAACTTACCAAAATCTTACTCTCTTAGTTAATTATCAAATTCTTTCATAATTTAAAAAAAATTATTACTCCTAAGAATGAGAGATGGTTGGTTATTTCTAATTAACAAAACTAAAGATACTCTGAAGGAAGCTCTCTTGTCAACACGGCATTAAGGACATGTAAGGATATTTTAATGATAATCACATTGAATACCATTTTATTTTACTGTAATCCAACGATTATAATAAAAATTATTCGAGGCGTTCTCCAGAAAGAAGTAAAAAAAAGTGTGTAATTGATGTTTTAAAGTGCAATTTAGAATATTCGATTTTACCTAGATTGGTGTTGTAAAAAAACATCCAATGGTTAACACCAACTGTATCTATCTGATGGCTTGAACTGCCACATGGAATATCACACCATTACAAGCATCACTTATTAAACTTTTGATACAAAAAAAATGTTAATATAATTGATCCTAAATTTTTAATTAAGTTGGGGTTAGTCAATATTCCCAGCATTAGCAGAAGAATTCTGAATAGAATAATTCGGAATTTAAATCAATTAAAGTTTAAAGAGTTTTGTAAAGGTATGAATTCGATATTCTAATATTTTAAATAATCTGTGTAAAGTAAGTATATATAAGTCCTTATTATAGTTTTTAAATATAGTCTTGCAGCTGAGGAATAAATTAAATAATCTGTTATCCTTTGAACAAAGATAATCCTTCGTTCCTACCCTTTGAAATAATGGCCAATGGAGAGAAAATTATTTTTCATTATTTCGTTGTCCTCATGCAGTAATTTTTAAAATTAGAAATTTCTACAAAAATATGATGTAGTGTATTTATGCGAGTGGTATTTAGGAGGTGTAAGAATACCAAGGTTTCCATTTGTCCCGTAAGATACACTCCTAACCACAAATATTTTATGCGTACAAAAAAAAAAAAACATTGTACTCCTGATACATTACACTAATGAAAATTATTTTATTATATATTAGTTATGTTCTATACATAATGAATTAAAGTATTTTTACTAATTACACCTATTTCCATCGCGGGTCTTGGGCCATGTTGCAGGTACAGCGGCTGATGTAATCTTGCTCTAGAACACCAGTAATATTGCAACATCTCCCTGCCTAAATAGTCTTGTATTTTCAGCGTTTATTTTAGATTTAATTTAGTTTTAACTTTACTCTGCTTATTGTTAATTACTTTGTATTTTAATAATGTTTGCAGGTTACGTCTATTGTGCAATTTAAACATTGCATAAAGTGTTCTCGAATCTATTTTATTCTTCGTGTTGTAAGATTATAATAGGAATTTTTATTTTTGTGGAAATAGAGTTTGTGAAATAACTGAAAACAATATATTCGCCAAAATGATTGAGTCAAAATTTGAAAATCCTTTTTATTTCAAATTGATTTAATTTTTCCTGTCGTTATTGAAATATTTAAGCACTCAATGCTCTGTATAGTGAACGAAATTCGATGCGAATTCTGCAAGGTCAGGTCTGAAACAATCTTCCCACCTACGTTTCGGTCTATCCCTAGGGCGCTCATCCTCTTCTTAGTAATTTTAATAAATATCTCAACCTTACAAATCCATTTCAGTCGTCGGTGCGCTACCAATTTTATTGTTAAATTGTAAATAAAAAAAATGGCGGTCCGAATTTCGATAAAATTAACTAATACTCCTTCTCTTACTGTTTCAGTGCCTAGAAGCGATTTATATTTTTTTAAGCAGACAGGAGAATTTGTAGGCCAATTCCCTCATTGTCATATTTTTTTTCCTATGTGCGCACAGTTTACGCTCTTTTCCACTAAATTTTATTGTACCTATTTATAAATCAGATAGATTTTATTTTTTTTATAAATATATTTATCGAGTGCAGGACAAGCAGTTGTGGTTGTGTATCACTTCCCATTCTCCAGTCGACTTACTGACCAAGTCAACTAGAGTCCAGTCGGCATCATTGGGCTAAATGTCTTTCCTTTTTTTTAAATATTTATTTATTGCTATTTACAACTGTACATTATAATACATTTAGTAAATCTGATCTAAGTTAAATTGGAGTGTTACAGGCGTGTAGAGAACCTACCCATTGGTAGCACCCTAAAGACATCTTACATTTGCTGGTCTCGTGGCCATCTTCTTTTCAGGCGCCTCGGAGGATTGTCAAGAATGGAAGAGGATCCAAGGTTAGAAACTAGGGGGTTTGAGTGGTTAGAGAGTTTATAATGGAAGGAGTGATATCTGGTTCGGGCTAGATCGGTTACATAGGAAAAATTAAGGTGGGCAAAATGTCAAATGAAATACTTTATTTTGAAAAAATCCGTTACTCTTCTTCAATGTTTCGCATTATTAAAGGGCGAGATAAATGCCGAGAGTGGCATATTCTAATTTCCTTCAATGCGAAAGCGGAGCCAGAAAGAGTTGACTAAGTCTTCAGGATTCAGGTTTATGTTGAGGATAATCAACCATTGAAGTCTAATTTGAAACAGAATAGATGGTAGTGAGTAGGTGGTTGGCTTCTGCCAAATAAATAGTGAAGTATAGCAGTTTTGTGAATTCAAGCTTTAAGCTTTTTGTACAGCAGACAAAACCTGATTGACCTGTTACCAAAAAACTTCAGGAATTTCACAACTTTATACATGTCAATAATTATTTATATTTACTGTGATTTTCTTTTTAATATCAATATAAAAGAACTATCTTTATATAACATGGTAAGATGATCTATTGAAAAATAAAAAGTGCAATGAGGAACCAACACTTTTGTGAAATTGCATTTTATAAGCTATATCATTTTTATTTCGCAACATAATCCAAAGGCTAAGCATTTTTCTATATCACTATAAAATATAGATAGAGCCTTGTTATTTGTATTTTTCGCTAAAAGAAAATAAGTATGGATGTATCTCACTAAACAAAAAAAATTGTTGATTGGTTCCTTATTGCGTACTGAGGTTCAAGTAATCTAAGCATGATTAAAACTTATTTATCTAAAACCTATTTTTAAGTTATATTTTTCCATACTTGTATAATTATCCTGTTTCATCCACACTGCATCTTCCATAAACTTCTTTACGAAGTCGATACTAATTATAAAAAGTATCAGGGTTTGATAATATATTTTGCGATATCTAATACCAAAAAAAAAAAAGTGCAAATAACAAATTCTTACATATAATATAATGTAGGAATAATATTTCTAAAAGAATTATTGGAGATTCGAAACGGTAATGTAACAAAAAAATTATTAAAAAAGACATTTCCATTAATAAATATTTTAATAGTTATCCTAATATCGTGATAAATGGTTAATTTAAAAAATACGTTTCAGATTTAATTAACTATTATTAATTTAAATTTTAGAGGAAAACACGGAATTTTAATGTTTCGTTGCGAGAAGTTTTATTGATGTTTCATGTATATTGATTAATTGGATATAATTAAATAATCGTAAATCGGTCACCTCCGTAAGGTAGGACACACCTGCATTTGATTAAGGGAAGCCGGAACGAGTTCATAGGGTTCGACCCTAGTGCCGGGTGAGGGCGCGCATGCGCCGTGCCCTGCCTCCGTGCCAATACCAAACGGTGGCGCAGTCTAGTGGCGAGAGGTCCACATCACCTTTCCTATATTTTCGTACTTTTATACCGTATATTTCCCTTACTTCTTGAGCGTACCATCGTTTGTGGAAGATGCAGTGGTGGAAGAGGCGGAGGATAACCAAAGTTATCGGTTCTGGTCATTATGCTCTTGTACTGAAGAGTTACTCTTTGTGCTCAGGTTCGCAGCGGGGAGGGGCAGAAGAAGAGGAAGATGACGATATGAACACTAGCGCTCCTGTCATCTCGAGGACTACTTTTAACGAAGGTGAGTACCTCCATTACTGTTATAACCTTCAAAAACAAACATGGACTAAGGCCAAAACTGCTCTAATAATATGGAATATATTTTTATATCTTTTATTTTTTATCTTCCCATTCTACTGTTGTCTCTGACCCAAGTCTGGCATTAGTGGGCTTTTTGTTTTATAGCAGCTTCTATCTGGTCAACCTTCATTCTTCAAATTTATTTTCAAACCCATCTTTAACATCCATGTTTAGCCTTTCAAATGAAGCTAAATCGTCTCAGTTCAGATCTTAAAAGATCATCTAAACATTATTCGATAGAACATAAAGATCCACAAGCAGGTACTATTATTATGGTAATGAGTACTATTGTCTCTTGTTTTTCTTGAAACCAACCTTAAATCGATAAACAAGAATGTCTGATCATAAATTTTATGACAGTACATCTGTATAGTAAAGCTAACTACTACCTACATTAGCCTAATCAGTTTTGATTTAGTTATATATAATAAAAATATTTTTATTTAGAAGTTCTAAATTGTGATCAATCACATAAAGCTTACGACTTCTTCTCCTGGCCGTTAGTTTGCTTTTTGCAAATGGTAAAAATAGGATTCTATATCGAGAACTCTTTGAGAAGCCAAGCGTATCTTATGCAATTTACCCTCTGCTGATGAAAGTTTTCTAAATTCGAATTTCGGGAGAATAGAGTTCTTTGTCCACTTCTGTTTTGCTGTTTGTTGCTATTATAGTTTATTTATTAATTTTTTTTTTTTATCTTATATTGAATTGAAGTCACATTTTTATTCAAGATGTTAAGATTGATAAAAAATAGGATTTCTATAAAATTAGCTATTAAAATCAAAACCATGTTATTGGTGAATTTTCATAAAAAATATATTGCAGTTTTTGATTAAACTCTATGAATTAAGTTAAATAACAATGAAGGGTTTTTTCGTTGTTTTTTTAAATGTAAAAAGCTATTATCCAATGGTTGGCGTGCATGCTAGTATACAATTATAATGAGTATAATGAGGCGCCTTACTATGGTTGATGAATAACCTTCGTGCTAACTGTTCCCTTCAGTTAAGCATTGGTCCTATATCTTGTATATTCAAATCATTTATCTCAACGATTGCTATTGCTTGTATCTTGAATAAAGTGAATAATAAAGCACCTTTAAAAATAAAAGCTATTTTGGGAGGTGCTTTTATAAGCACCAAATTATTTATTGAGCTGAAGTTTATATTCAGATAGTTTTATTAGTAGATTTCTTTTTCGAAGGAAATTTATGGTATTTTCTTGTGTTGTTTTTTTTTTTTTTTTTCTGGGTAACTTAGTAGTCAGCTTTCTTCAAGATTTTATTATAATTAATTAGTACATTAATAGAACATTATTTCCCACGATTTGAACAGTCCGTCCATCTTCAGGTGTTGTTTGAAAAAATATTTACAAATTGTTGTTGCATTTTAGGCTTACATATTACCTTGTAAAAACAGTGAAAATGTATTTTCATTAAAATTAATTTATTTATTGTTGATAATTTTGCATATATTTTTTACTATCGTCTTTTCATGCGATTTTTCTGTTTCCTAATTTTTTTTATCAATATCCTTACTCATTTCAGTAGCCTCAGTATCCTCAATAGTTTTTTTCAACTGTAACTAAAAACCTGTTACTATAATAATTATAATTCGTTTTTGGTTACAGGATATTGATGCAGAAACATTTAGGAATAAAAAAAAATTAAAAATAATAATGAAAAAAGCATAATTATCAATACTAAAAAAATCGATTGTAAAGAAGATAAATTTCGGTTATTTTCCAAAATAATTAATAAACTATAAATGTAACAGTATTTTGTAATTATTCTTAAACTTCAATGCTTGAAAATGGACTGTCCGAAACGAAGAATGGTATATTTTATTAACGCAAAATTAATAAAAATTAAAGTTAGGTAGGTTTTTTTTGCAATTAAAAATATAATGATGGGTATACTTTAAATCAAATCACCAATGAAATCGGAAGATAAAGAAATAATTGATATATCATCATAATTTAACAATATGAAATTGATGCTATATATCCATTTCATGTTATTATTATTTGGATATACTTTAGTTTTCCAAGTTGTCAAGTTATCAAGTTGTCCCACATAATATAAAGAAACATTACAAGCTAATTAGTCCAGGTCAAGTTGCAATGATAATGATATTTATAGAATAAATGAGCCGTTGAATGCAAAAGTGGTGTAAGTCAAAACTGGTGTATTGAGCTATGCACACTTTAGGGGAAGTCTTTGATTTATTAAGTCTTTGGTAAGGAATAACAGCTTAATTTCTCTGTTTAAGTTGGCCGGAGAAAGTGAGCTGTTATTCCTTATCAAAAACTTTATAGAACTTCCCCTGAAGTGTTGAATATCTCAAGGCACCAGTTTTGACTTACACCACTTTTGCATTGAATCGTTAAAATAATTGTTAGAATAGGGTATGTTCTAAAAACTATATTTCTACACCAATATATGATAGTGTCTGTTGATGGTATTATTTTTATGGTTAAATTTTCTATACAATGAAAAACGGTCCGGGAAATCATTGAATTGAGCCAATAACTGTAATGGTTACTTTCGAAACTATTATTAGTTTTAAATTAAAATTTTCAATTAAATTTATCAGTTTAAATAAAATTAATGTAATAGTACTAATTATAATAATAATAAATTTAATATAAATTAAGTTAAATTTAATTTTTTTAATGCAAATTGATTTTTATCTCGTTTATTTTTACTAACTATTTTTTGTAGTATTAATATTGTGAGGTTCTTTTTCAGGATTTTCTTTAAATTATATTTTTTTGATGCGATATTTCAGACAATGTACTTTTATTATTACATAATTTAGTTCATTATACCGATGCTAACGATATTTAAAATTTCAAATCATTAACTATACTGACCTTGTGCTTAATAATCACTTAGGTTTATTTACAATAAGTTTACCTTTCACGATCAAGATTACGTATTATGCAATCTCAGAAAATTATAATGGACGTGAGAAAATCATGTTTGCATATCTTTTGCCATTATTTTTTAAATAGTCATTTACATTCTAATTTGCATTTTCATGGGCATATTTGAATTCTTTCTTCCACCTAAATATGCTCACTGTATTTAATGTCTTCAGTTTTTATTTAATATTATATAATATATATGACATGATGTAATATTGCATAATAAAATTTTAAAAAAATAATATATATGAAAATAAGGTAATATTCCATTCTCTCATCCTACCCTCTTTTTAAGTCATAAAACAAATCCTATTTTTTTTTTTAAAAAGTTGTATTAAATTTTTATAATAACCAAATAAAATTAATATGGACATAATTTATTTTTAATAAAGGTCAGTTGGATTTTGAAAATATTTATAATTGTCATATATTTTGTAATTTAAACATTATAATTACAATTTTTTATTCGAAATATAATGTACAACTACATTCATATACTTACATCGACTGAAGTAAGTTTAGGATAGATGAACTTATGACTCATCCATTAAACTGTAAAACTAATGTAAATGTTTAAATTGAAAAATTAAAAATGATCTAATAATTCTTTTTTAGTTACATAAACGTTAATTGGTCAACAAACGAATAATGGGTTAATTTACTCGTCAGTACATCATTGATGCAAAATACAGAGCAATGATAATTATGTAGGCATATAACTAGCCTTTTAGTTATCTATTTAATGATAAAAACTGTTTTTCGTAAGTAATGTTACGTTCTGTAGTTATATATCATTTTCATTATTGTATTTCAGAATGTTATATTAAAAAGTAATCAGTTAGCCAAGAATTAAATTTACTGCAAAGTCGCCAAAGTTATCAACTTGAATAGCCTTGATGAGGCTCTACAAAGTGGGGCGAAACGTCGGCAAACAAATAGTTGTTAACTATTTTTGTTTCTCTTTTGACCACAACTCTGAACTTCTTCTTTATTATTTTATAAATATTATATCTTGTAATTTAGGATTATAGTCTCAAAAACAAAAAAGTCTCAAAAATAGTAAAAAAAATAGTCTCAATAAATTATGAATAATAGATTTCTTCCTGAATCCAGATTAAAAAGTCCATCGTGTGAGGGCTTTTGTTTTTCTAAACTACGTAGTTTCTAAAATATGATATAAAAAATTTTGCTAATCAATCGCGTGCATTGAAATTGACTCTAAAATATTAAAAACTTTTTTCTTTTAGAAAAAAAAATCGGCTTATTTTCTATAAAACTATTGTTTTTTTGGAGGGGTAGGGGAACTGTATCGGCTTTTGTAAGAAATTGTAGGTACATTAATTTTTTACAGAATTCATCTCAACAAATCAGTTTAACATTTCCACTCCCTTCGGACAAAGTTATTTGTCGGACTTTCAAATAAGAAAAAAACGAAAAATGACATAAATAAATTGTATTTTTATATAATTATGTTATAATGACTATTAACAATATAAAATCCTGAATAGAAATATGATGAAATTTCACTTAGTAAAATTGTTCAACTATTATTGTATTCTTTCTTAGTCGATAATTATTTTTTTCCCTCACACCAGTGTCATTCATTATACGTTCGTTGATTTTCTACGGTTTGAGACCTGTCAGTTCTAGTTTCAAGTATCTGCTGACCATATGTGAAGCATCCTGTTACTGTATCTCACCCATTAACGTTCGAATTCAAGAAGAAATTTTCTGTCTTACAATAACTAAATGTTAAAGAAAAAGATCATTTAATTCTTTACTTTTCGTCAGCAAATTATGATGTGTATTTAAACATTTTATATTACTTTTTAATTGTAAAGGTTTAAACAAAAAAAACTTAAATATAGATGTAATAAAGAGAAAGGTAAAGAAAATATCCAGTAGATCCCAAACTTTTGTAATATATACGTTTCAGCCTTATTTTCGGGCCTTCATCAGAACTAAGTAAAACAAGATACAACCATACTTATACAGGAGATCTTATATAACTTCAATTCAGATTCTATCGTACTTTGAAACTAGACTTATTTAACTTGAATTTACTAACTTCTATTTCGCACATTTAATTTATAATTCTATCTCACACTTTATATATATATATATATTAACCATAACTCCAACATATTTTTCATAATTCCAACATATTTTTTTATTTATTTGCTTACCCTTTATATGACAATTTATCATATATTCCTATATAAACTATTGCAATATTTCGTACTCCTGTATGTATTTCCTATGGCAATAATTTCTTTTTGTTTAATTTGTACTTGTACTGTTTTATCTTGTTTTTTTTTTCTGAGCACTGACTAATACCTACAAGTTAGGCCGAAACAGCGGTTCATATTAAAGAAACTTTAAGCTATCTGTGTCTTTTTTATATTAACTGAACCTCCAAACATTTTGATGTAGGCAGTTAAATTTTTTTTATCTCGAAAGTAAAATGTTTATCATTATAAAATTATGTACGTAAGAATACATTTTTGTACGTATTACCCAATATATTGTTATTTACTGTACATAAATCACTAAAAGTGACATACAGCATACTGACGGCATTATAGCAGAATTGATACACTACTGGAGTATCTCTGGATTTAACCCAAGAGTTTGACATCCTGATACCAGTCACTTGTTAAACCTAAGTCTGTATTGCCTCTCACATATATTCTTATAATTTATTTTTTCCTTACTGTCGTTCGTTCTGGCTCATGGTTTTTCATCCTATAATATTTCATGAAGATACAAATCTGTGCACTAGACATCACCTAACAAAATTAAAATGAGTTTATATATACTGGAAAACGATAAATCTTCACCCGTTTATTTACTTTTTCCCATTGCTTGTACGACGTTCAGATTTCTTAAACTTCCTCAGAGATTCACACTAGAAGCATATATTTCACTTAAATAAGAATGAAAAATTCTCACTTTTAACAGAAAATTAGTTTTTCGTGTATGTAAGCGAAAGTAAAGAAGGAGATTTAATAAAATATATACAGAATGACATTTTCACTAACCCCAACTTCCCTCCCCCTCCCCCCCCCCAAGCCCACTCAGATAAGTCAGTTTTGAAATATAGGCGTCAAGAAAAATACGTTAGCGCACGCAGAAAATATTGGATGGGATTTGGACAAGTTAATTTACGATCTTCTCTGTACTGTCTTGTACAATTCCAGAAAAAAATCATTAAAATCGGATTTAAGGTGCATTTTTTTCCCTTTCGTTCCTTGAAACTAAAATACGAGTGAAAATTTCCGATTCTAATATATTTTTTTTTTTTCATTTCCTGCAAAAATCATGTTTTGATGTCGATTTTGGGTGAAATATACATTTGTTGCATTTCAATAAAAATCACTTTTATTGGTTTTGTTAATAGTTTACTTTGCTCCTAGTCCTCTTAATCCTACCACAAATATCCTAATATAAGCATAAATCAAAACAAGTTTAAACTCGAATCAATGTGTATTATAAAACAGTACAGCTTTGAATTGTCCAGTTTCTAATTTTAAACGCCTCAGTTGAGTAACTGATGTGAAGTTGAATTGAGATACAAGTGAATAATTGCCACGGAATGCTGTACAACGCGGTCAGAAGGAATCTCATTTTAGGATAAATAATGAATCATGATATTCAGTGTAGTCCATAAATTTCTATTTTATTAGTATACTTCAAGACTGGGAGTAGTTTTATCTCATAAAACCGCGTTTTTATAGAATTTTTAGACTGAAAACTTTTCTCATAAAATCCAAGTTTCTCTTCTTCAATTTCTTGATATGCTGTATATCCTGTATATAACATGATTAGTTTTCATAAACGTCGTAAGGGAAGAAAATTGAGCAAGATTTTCTTGAATACTTTTCCCCTTCCTCTACTTAAAATAAAAATACCTAAAGCAAAGGTCCCTCATCGTCACCACGTTTAAGTAAAAAATACTTAAAAATCGAATTTTTCGAATCGATTTGATTTACTTGAAGCATTTTTTGGAAAATACAGTCCTATAAATATAAATCTAGGATTCAGAGAAGTAAAATGCTCTATACTCATATTCACTAATATGTTGGCAACGAAGTATGCATTAAATTTTCCACTTTTTGAAACTGCACCTTTATCGAAAAAAAATTGTTTTTATCAGTTCCCTATATTCCAAACTCTCAGAATGTCGACTTTTGCTTCATTATGAATAAGGAAAACAAGTTTAAAGTACTTAAAGAATGTGCACGGATCCTTGAGAACAACGCTCAAGGCTAGGCGACATTGTGATAAATTGACAAATTAAAATATCTAATGAGTTTATCAATTATAATAAATTAATTTTATTTAGCCTCACCAGTCATTATTCAATTATTTTACATCTCCATCATTTCGGCCATTATCAAGGATAATTTATTAACTAGCAGATTCAGTTACAATTATTGAATCATAGTTAATTATTTTTTTTATTATTTATTTATTTATTGATATTTACAACTGTATAAAAAATACAACAAGTAAATTTGATCATGACATAATTATATGATACAGCATGTAGAGAAACTACCCAGTAGTAGAACTCTAAAAACAGTTTACAATATAAGGTCACGGGGCCATCTTCTTTTCAGGCGCCTTGGAGGATTGCCAGGAATGGAAGAGGAAGCAAGGTTAGAAACTAGTGGGTTTGGGTGGTTAGGGAGTTTATTATTGAAGGAATAATATCGTGTTCGGGCTAGATCGGTTACATAAGGAACATTTAGGTCTTTATGGATGGTTTTATTTGTAAAAAATAAGGAGCATTGAGGATTTTGGATTGTAAAGATTGGATACGAGAGGAATTCGAAGGTTTAGTGGAGCCCCAAAGCTCAACTCCGTATTATTGTCATGTAGATCAATCTTCTGTAATGAGTTGGCAGTTTAGACCGTTTGTATAGTAAGTGCTGTAACAGTTGGAATCTGCGTGCAGTTTCCTGTCTTTTCAGTCTTGTGTGAGGATTCCAGGTTAGTCGTTTGTCAAGATGTAGTCCAAGATAACGAATCTGTACTACAGGGGTAACTAATTAATTCTAAATTGCAATACCTCAATTTTTAATTTCACAGCTTCACAATACTTAACTACTTAACTTGGCTACTAAAATAGCCATTTTCTGAAATCTAATATAATTTAGTTTATTAAGCTATTAAGCACAACTTATTAACAATTAGTATGCAAATCATTACTGCTGTACGATTACGGAGTGTGGAGAGTAGTATACTTTACGAAAAGAGAAAAATTGCAGGCATAACAAAACAAAATTCTGAGTATCGCAGTAGATTCCGTCTAGTTTGTACAAAACAGCTCATTGCATCGTGAACTGCATGTAGATTATAGTAGATCGATAGATGGTTATATAAAAAAAAAAAATTACGAATTTCCACTTCAATCTAACAACTGTTAAAGTTAAAGGAGCAGTGGCATACAACTTAGGCAATCCATTTTAGGCAATTTACTTCTTTTTTTTCTTCTCTAATTATTTTTCAGCATAAGTCAATTTTTCTTTTATTTATTCTATAAATATTTGTTATTATGTGGATTATTATTTGATTTTTTTAAATTGATCTTCCCTTTGTTTAATTATAATAGATCATGATTATAACATTGTAAATATTTAGGTATTTTTGTATGAGACTATACGCCCTTCTTTCTCCCACATACCAACAGCTAATAAATAACTAAAAAATTGTCACAACAACTATGTAAGGCCAACTTGAGCCGACCTGGTAATAAAGAAATTTTAAAAAATATTAAATTACAATATTTCACGTTAATTAAGTAGTTTCAGTTATACAGTTTTTCATCTGTATCCTCTAATATTATTTCTTTAATTGAAAATTTAATTTACTACTATCAGAATGTCTTATCAATATTATAATATTTAACCTACCTCACACGGGGTTGGGCATATTATCATTGTATATCAGGCTCTGTTTTATCTAAGGTTGTTATAAAAAATGAATAGATAAAAAGGGTAGTGATGTTAGTTTAAGTAACGAAAGACTGAATGCAATGTTAAAAAAATCTATGTCTCATGATTAGGCTTTTGATCCTATCTACAAATTTTCAATCATCAACCAAATTGGATATAATCTACGATATTTTACCCGTTTGACTAAAAGTTAATACGATTTTTCGTCTAGCTATCTCATCTCTTAAGACATACAGTAAGTCCTAAGTACGTCAATACCTGCGCCATGAGACTAGATCGATGAGCTGTGGCCATTTTGTCTTCACCATCATTAGCCACCGAATTTAATATTTCTGAATGAAATTATTTATGTAAGTATAATGAAAACATTAAATGGAATTGAAATTTTTTTCAATAATTTTTACTTGAGTACAAAACTTCCCTATCTTCGGTAGTGTAAATGCAAAAAAAATCTTATTCACTGGGCGTGCACCTTAAATGCTTTTTAATATATTTACAACATTTATTTTTTAATGAGGTATCGCTTGAATAATGTAGATGAAAATTGAATCTTGTTCTAACAAAAAAATAACGAGAGTTATTCTCTTTGAAAGAACTCATAATAATTATTTTATTCAATATTTAATTAAAGTAATCGAAAATTAATGTGAAATGTCTTCTTTTTTCTCCTCTCGGGCTCTTGTACTATTACAAGAACAAAACATTAAATGTTTAAGGAAGATATTTACAAAGTCGTACTTTCATCGGTTCTGATATTAATATTTATTGTCACTCAAGCTCTCTCATACAAATTGTTCTCAGCATCAAAGATTTGGAAGGAGAATTTTGTTATGGCCCTGTTTATAATCAATCCATTGAATTAACTTTGAAGGTTGTTTTTAAACCATTCATATTTCCTTATCGACTGTTGAAAAGTATAAGACTGCGTAAATTGTAAATATGATTTTTCTCTTATTGCCGAAAATAGTTGTGAATGTTTTTTGACAGAATCCTTTATACATTAATAATGAGCGTCTAAAAAATAAATTTTAATAATCTGTGCTTCTAAAGGTTTTTACGATTCTGGTATTATCTATTTTGAGGGCTTCTTTTTATTTACACTTTGATAAAGGTTTCGGCAATGTTTTCGTTCTATTGGCAGGTTTGCGTTATCTCATAAGCCACTTATCTCTATTTCAAGAAATGTGTCGTGTTTTTGTTAACCACACCTCCCTTCAGAGGTTTTATCGTTTCCCGAACAGGCTGCTACCAATGGAATATTATTCTTTGAAAAGAGTCCATGCTGTTCAAAAAATTATTTTTAAGGCTAAAAGCCGAAAAGAGGATAGATTAGAGAACCATTCGGCCAGAGAGAAATTTTATTACTTAACACGATTAAGGTACAACCGTGAAACTTCGTTCCTGAGGTATGTAATTTATAAATCCATATTCAGTATATCTTACTCAAAAGTTATCTATTAAATTTCGGATTTTCAAAATAAGGGGGAGAAATATTAATAGGATTTAATTACAAAATAATTACAGGAAAAACTTTTTTTTTATCTGACTACTTCAGGTTAAGCTATCCTAGATACAGGGAATTTACTATTGGAAGAAAAAAAAATCAAAATTAACTGTTTTTATACCATTTTAAATCGTCGGTGTAAAAAGATAGCATTGAAAATGTTGGGTTATTTCTTTTACGGAAATTGCCATTCGTACTAATTATTTCAACTATATGAAGTTTAAACTGGAGTACAGGAACCCAAATTCTTAAAAATATTATAGGATTTTTCATCTAAAAACAATTTTCCAGAAGAGGTAAAAACCAAATTATACTCTTCTGAAAATTGTTTTCAGAACCCCCCTTTTATAGGAGTACAGTTTATGGGACTATTCAATGTACGAAAATCCTATCGTATGCAATACATACATTACAAAATACACTCTACGCTTCTCGATCAATAAAGATTCTCAATCAATGTAGACAGTATAATGTGAATAAACAACCTTTTTCTTGAAGTGCTACTTAATGGTTGGTTGCCAGAGGTATTAATTTTCTTGTCACATTTTTAATACTTAACATATCGAACAAAGTCTAACTACATATGTCAGTATCGGTTACATCTAAGAGAAAAAGACCTATGTATTGCTACCTTTTTTAATATTTCATTATTCATACGTTATATATTATATATTTTCCTAATTGTTTTAATATTACAATCTTGTATCTAAATGTGTATGCTTTTACACTTTAAACATATGAAAATTCTTCTAGATTTAAAAAATCAATTTTTATCTCAAACATTTTAGAAGGTGAGGGCTACCATATCCATATACACTATATTTATATTTGTTGCTATTTATGAAATCTCAATATAGTAAAAAGGTAAGTATATCTATATAAATACATACATACATTTCGACATGGAAGACAGGTACATAGTTACATAAATTATATTATTTATATTTTTGAATAAATTTGTTTAGTGGTTTTAGAATAAAACCTGGGGGAGGAGCTGTGTTTAAAACATCTGTGGCTGGAAAAATACTTTTGCGCATGGTTATGTAAAAGTAGAGGATGTAATTTAAAACTTCATACTAATCCTAAGGGTCCATTTTCAAACAACAGGTAAACGTTAAAAATGCGTTTAGGCGTGCTTAGGCAATAGTATAAACGGAATATTATAAAATCGGTGATGGACAAACTAGATAACCATTCGGACAATCACTGAAAATTTCAACAAAATTGGATTGACTTCTCGAGTTTTAACTGCCGATGACAAATTTGACTACAGATAGACTCGAAAGAAAATATGCTTCTAATTTCTCAAAACGTAAAATTAACAATTCCCCATTCTGAATGCATAAAATTCTATTCTTTTCTGTATGATAAAAAGCTTCCTTATCGTCAGTATTGATTAAGCAAATTTAAACTTAAATATAATATTCAACTTATCTAAATATCTAACTTGACTTAAAATATATTTTAAGAAAAATTAATTAGATTAATTGATGCTTCTTCTATATTAGAAAATGTCTTTAGAATACCTGTGATTATAAAAGCAAAGCCTGGATTTACTTTCGAATATGTTATATAAAAAATGAACTTAAGCTTTGAGATTTAAAGGGAAAATTCATTAATAAATTTTACCCTTAAATATTAACAAACTTACATTTATTTAGAATAATTTTTATATATTAAGCTTAGAGCTGATTAATTAAATTCTTAATCCATAATTTGATTAATGACTTAATTCATGGCTTTACCTAAATTCAACTAATATATGAGTTATTAAAATTCTCATATTTTCAGTAAAAAGGAAGCTTTCTCCCAAGTTTTTTTTCGGCTAAAACTCCCATTGGAGTCCTATAATCCTAGTTTTCTTAAAATAATTGTTAATTACTCGTTGATTAACCACGCGGCATAGTGTTAATCACATCTGTAAGTAGTCACATTTTATTCAAATACCAATCGTAGTATATATTGATGATAGCTAATGCTCACAAAACTTGGAATAGCTCTCCTCAAATGATACAAGAGACGGTGACGCGAAGCTAGAGAAAGCACCGGACGTGTTTTATTCGCGACCGTGGGTTCCTAAAGCCGGCCGGATCCGGAGGGAGCAGTTCTGTTCCACCGCTCCGATAAATTCTGTGGGGTCGAAAATTATCCCCTCTGGAACTTCTCTGAGCAACTATTGCTAATCTAGCAAAGTAAACCAGATAGAATTACTTACCTATTTCATATAACTTTATTGATCCAATCTTATTCTGTAAATGAGATATCCATTAATTATTTTATTATTTATGGCAGTGCTACCATACTGCTGACTGTGGATATTTAAATCCTAAATAGGATTAGAGCCATGACTCATTCAGACAACGGAACAGCTACTACCACGTCCCAAAAAATGAAAATCATGATTTGGGCGTTGTTAATATTTCTTGATCGCGTATATTATTTTGGCAAACAAAACTGAAAACCACATTTAATTTGTTTCTGTATACTTATAGATCAGGATATTCTTTTTTTTTAAATTATTTATTTATTGATATATATTACAATGTGTCACCACCTTCGGCAGGTCATATGGTTCATCGTATGGGCATATAATATAACGTTAAAATTAAAAACAATAAACGGTTTATACTGCTGACATCCCAACCCACCCTAACACAGTCCTAACAACATACGCTGATGACACATGTATACTGTCTGTAAATAAGGACTCAACTAATGGATCACAAACACTACAGACACACATAACATCTATTGCAGAATGGTGTGAAAACTGGAGAATCAAAATAAATCCAGACAAATCCCATCAAATCACCTTTACTCTCCGTCGTAAACCTCTACCCTCCTGTCCTACAGTATCCTTTCTAAATACTCCACTAACGCCAGTTGAACAGATTCGACACTTAGGACTCCATCTTGACAAGAGACTTACTTGAAATCCACACACAAGACTGAAACGACAAGAAACTGCTCGCAGATTCCGATTGCTACAACACTTACTTGACAAACGCTCTAAGCTTCCCATTCACTACAAAAATTTAGTATACACCACGATAATCAGACCAATTTGGACATATGGAATTGAGCTCTGGGGCTCCACTAAACCATCAAATTCCTCCCGCATCCAATCCTTACAATCCAAAATCCTTAATGCTCCTTATTACGTTACAAATAAACTCATTCACAAAGACCTTACCATCCCATTTGTTGCAGAATTGGCCCAAACAGATATGCATCTTTTCATTCCAAACTCCTTAACCATCCTAACCCAATAATTCTTAATCTTTCATCCTTAACAATCCCTGATAATCCTCCTTCTGAAAAGAAGATGGCCACGGGACCTTCTAATTTAAATTAATGTTTGAAGTACCACCAATGGGTGGTTCCTTCCCAAGATTTTCAAGTATATATGAAACATACACCATATTTACTTATTGTATTATTTTGTACAGTTGTAAATTACATTAAATAAATAAATAAAAAAAAAAAAAAAAGCAAAATGAAGAATTTAATTTTTTTTTATTTTTTATAATGTTCTATAAAACGGTTTTTTAAAAACATTTTATGACTAGGAATGTTAGACCTGAAAATGTAGAGCATATAAAAGACACTTTTATGGGTTTTAGCTGCGTTTTCTTTTGTTTTAGTTTCCCAAAAGCTTGAGAGAAAACAAGTATTGCCAGTGGTGGTTAATGGAACAATGTTGATCCAACCACTTCACTAACTTTTGACTTCCACCTTTCGATACTGAATCTCCCATTACATATCTCCCTAAAACTTTTAAATTGTAATTTTATTCTAAAAAGAATTCTTTCTTATTTCCTCTTCTAATAACTGTTATTTTTTATTTACATTATAAAAAAAAAACGAACTTCAGTACAGAAGTATAATTAGTTATTTTGTTTTAGTATATATTTTTATTGATGATCTATTTGCCTGTTCTGAACATTTCAGTTGGGTTTGATTAGAAATATTTTTGGAAGTACCTTGACCTAATAATTCTTAGGTGTGTCATGTTTCAGAAAGTCACATGAATTGGATGATATAATGTTAACTTTTTTTGTTTTATCATACGTTACTTTTATTTCTGACATCGTTTTAATAGATACTTATCTCATCAAAATAATTTAATTTATAATGCTAATAAAATTCAATTCAAATGACATTAGAATGTATAATCGAAGAGAAATGTAAATATTTTCACACCATCAGCCTAAAGTTATAGTTGTGTTATAGTTTTAGAATCTCCGAAGAATAAGTTGTTCTATGTCAGTACAATCCATATTACGATAAATCTTGTTAAATGAATCTGTTTGATTGTTAATAATCACGCAACCAATCTGGACTGCCTCTCAGGGAACTACCCCCTAACATGCACTTCAATCTTTTTATATCTGGCTCAGGAAACGAATGAATTTGGGAATTTCGATTTAATTTACGACTGGCTCATAAATGTCTGCCACAATATATATTTATTTTAGGAAACAGGTTTATTATTGTTTTTACAACCTCATAATTTTCTAATGTTTGAATCACATTCATGGAACCCAATAACTTTTGTCATTTTTATCGAGCCCAAATTCGAGTCCAGCTCTGAAAGATATTTTATTATTACGTTATACTATCAGTTAATCAATCCTAGAGACGTTAGACCCTCTTTCAGTATTGAATTCTAATACTCTTCATAGGTTGTACCAGTAGAAGTATTTTGTTTCGTTTTTAATAATATACAAAACGTAGGTTTAGGCACATTTAAATATGTGTAGCTAATTACACTGTACATAGACAATAAAAAAAAATAACATTTAAATATGAACCATGAAAATAAAATATAATAAATCATCTAAATTTAGTTGCATTTCGAAACAGTTACTGGACCGTACAAGTGACGAGACGTTACTGGCGTCGTAAAAGTTAGTATCATATAATCTTCAACAGCTAGTAAGTATGCAGCGGGTTTCAACACATTTCTTTTTTCTTTTTCACTCGTCCTTTTTCCTAACTCTTTATTCCTCCAAACGTCTTTTCATATCTCAACTTAAAGTAAATTCAAGCAAATCCTTGTCTTTATATGGGAGCACTAACTGTAAAAAGGGGGTGACAAAAAATCTCCAAGGAATGGAGACATCTAAAAAACTCCAGTGAAAGCGCCAGGCTCCCTAAAAGGTGTATAAAGAAGTCTGGACAAAAAGTTGAGGTACTTTAAATAAACTGTTGTTTTTTTTTCTAATTTTTTTTAGAAGGAATCTGTTAATAAATGTCGCATTGTACGTGTCAGTAAAGCACTTTTCCTAAAAACAGAGATCACTTGGATGTGGAGGTATACACCATGGTTTCTCTTGAATTGTAATAAATATAAAATAGCATAAAACGCCTCTCCTTACTTCCACAAAATCTTATCAATTCTGATAATTAATAATTTAATTTTTTTTTAAATACATTTAAATTTTCAAAAACCTAATGAATCTTTTTTTATTCAAACAGTCAAAAACGCTTATGTTTATCATTATTTAAAGTTTAGAAGAGTATTATTCCAAGCTAAATTCTAAAAATTAACCAAATTTTGAAATATTTAAAGAATGCTATAGATGAATTTCAAAAAATTAATCTATAAGTTTGAAAAAATAATTTAATATAAACAAATAATATTTTTAATAAAATATTATAAATTAGATCAAAAGATCAACGTATAGGTTTAAATGCTAATGCAAAACTTTGTTGTGAGATTAGAAGTTTTTTAATAAGGGTCATTCCTATCCTATAGGCAATATATTGTCATAATTTCTTTAAAATATTATTTACCAAATGGCCAGAGAATACTGTATTTAATAAGATAGAAGTGTGTGAGTTTAGTATTGTTCAGTAAAAAATAAACCTTATGAATCTTTATCTTATATAGTTCAATATTTAAAAAAAAAATCGATTTTTACGAATATGCCTTATTATGGCATAATTTATCATTTCGATAATTTATTTTAAGAAATTCATAAGCATTAGTTAAATGTTTAACATATGTTGAATTTTACATTTTTCAATGTTAATTCTGATTTTGAGGAATGATTTTAGCTAGAAGAAATAGGTGACGACCAAATAAAAAAATAAAATTCAAAATTCCGATTTTTTATACCAGATTGCTTGACATTAAGAATCAACAAAGAAAATGTAACAAAAATGAAATTCAAAATTAGGAGACGATGACAACAGAATTATATATAGGTTTTCCCACAAATTACGCGTAATATGGGACCGCTGCAAAAAAAAATATATTTTACGGATTATGTCTGATTTTTCGTAGAAAAGCAGGAAATGTATGATGGATATGAAGCTTAGCATTATAACAATTATGCTTGATAACATTTTCTTCAACAAGAAGTTGAAATTTCTTTTTTATTGAAAACATTTGAATGAGACTTTTAAGCGGTTAAATAACGCAACGTTTTTCATCATATCATGAATTATTCTTTGTTTTTAAACAACTTCCTATTGGACTACATCTTCCCATTTTCAAGAAACCTTCTCGAATCATGTTACTTAAGCTTTGTGGCCATAATAACTGAGTTCCATCAGCTAAATTATAATCTGAAATACACTCCAGTTTTGAATAAATATAAAAGTATACATGTTTTCAGCAAAAATAATTATATATTTCAAAAATACTCATTTTATTTACCAAAAAAATTTATATATAAAATAAGATATTTAATTTGGATATAACAAATGAAATTCTCTTTAAAAAATAAAAAACACAAATTCCCTTTAAATAATTAATATTTCTTGTAATTATTGTAAAAATTATTTAATGTACGTCTTTCATACCTTAAAAAAAAAAAAAATAATTTGTTTACGAATTACCATACTCTCTCTAGTTTTGGAATACGCTCTCTTGTTGAGGAAGTAAAACTTTATAACTCTTGATGCGGAATTGACACCAAAAAGCGAACTACAGTGGGATGCCATAGATTATCTACATTATATAACGCGGTAAACTGCTAAAGGCCGCGTCCTTGTGGTTATCCCGCCTCATTCTCATACTTCGCACTCTTACCTAGGATTACTTTATAACGAGCCATCTTCCATCTTCTGATTCTATTTGAATTAGACATTTTTCACACAAAATATTTTAAATTAAAAAAAAACAAAGCCGAAATTTGTCCATGTGCCGGTCGGGACGGGGGGATATCAGAGCTATACAAGAAAAAGAGAAAAGAAGAATCTTTTAGTAAATTTTGGAATGCTAAAATTTCATTAAAAAATACAATTTTACTGAATAAGAAATTAGTTCGCCTTTTTAGGTTTATTTATTGCTGTACCTCAGTTCACTGATAAGACATTTAGTCGGACATTTTTTATGTCAATTCATAATAATTTCGGGTTTTTTATTTAAAAAATAGTTAATCTTCATTTATTGATCATTAAATTATGAATCAAACTGTGATACTTTTTCTTAAAAAAAAAAATACAGTGCAATCTATTTTACAGTTTATGAATGTTAAAAATATATTTTTGAAGTAAAAATACAATTTATTATGGAGCAATAATTAAAATTTAAAAATAAAAATGAATTCAAAATATTTTAATGAATATTTTGACGTCAAAAATAATATTTTGGTTGTAGTGATTTATTGCTCAATTATTCGTTTAACAGCAAAATCGAGATTTTAGCTATCATAATAATTATATCATTATAACATAAAAAATATATATATTTTTTATTATCCTAAACTGTATTTATAAAGCTATTCTCTAATTTAAGTTTCAACAGTTAACTTATAATAAATTATCAAAAAAAATATTGCTATTATAATAAATATAAAAACTTAAAATTAGATTTTTTTAAAAATAATATGCATTCACGAATGATTTCGTAGCAAAAACAAAAGGAATAACAAAAAAGTTTGTGTCGTGGAATTCTTTTACCGAATGAAGAGCATGTACTTATAACAGGATAATGTGTCACATAGAGAAATTTAATGCCTGCTACAAAAGTAACAAATGCTTCATTTCTAGAATAATGTTTCTATTGATGTTGATATTTTTTAATGAATCCTTTTCACAGTGTAAGTAGAGTCTCTTCTCGAATATTGCAGTCATTCGTACTCTCTCTGTTTCATAGTACAGGAAATAAAGCGCTTTCAAAACACAAAAAAAATGGGTAATTATGAATTTTTGACGTTTTTTGGGTATGGATTAATATTAAAACCATAATAATAAGCTTCCGGAAAAACCGGAATTTTATAGTAATAAAGAAAAGCTCTAAAATGTTCTTCGATTTTAGTCCCATCCTCAACACCCTGGAAACTGTCGACCGCTCAAAAAAAAACATGCAAATTAGCTTAAAAAATAGATAAGTACATTTAAAGTGAAGAAAATGTTCTGCTATCTGATTAAAGAGGTAGGATAAATAATATGTGTATATGTTGTGGGTAAGGTTGTTTGAAAGCATTATAACCATATTTGCAAATAAATGAAATAATATTTACTACTGATAATACTTTTTATTTATTGATAGATATTACAATATCTATTGTATAGGGGAAACACAGTTGTGGGCAACAGGTAATAGTGATGAATGATCTCATACACACTAAAATAAAATAATATAAATTAAATAAATGAATAAAAAAAAAAAAAACTCTCTTAAAATATATACAAACAGAAGAATAAACAAAATGAACTATCTGCATGAGAAATAAATAAATAAAATAACATAATGGTAAAATAATATGGTCTCTAGTCACATTTACACTATTAAATAATATTAAGTAAAAAAGTTGACAAATAAATTGACAATATATTTTACATGGGCAGAACTCTCCAAAACGTTTTTGATGATTAATGTAAGTCTGTGAAATTAAATTTAAGATTATACTTGATAAAAATCAGTCTTGCAGAAACGTTGATAATTAAAATGAATTAATGAAGAATATCAAGGCTTGATTGATATATTTTATGAGAATTGATAAACAATAATTATTATTCATATCAAGTATGGTATGATGTTTAATTGAAAAATTACACGTTATTGATTCTCCAAATAGATGCAAATTTAGGCATGAATGCAATGTAAAACTGTAAGTCAAAGAAAATTATACCAAGAATTCAAGAAATAATGGCCAATAAAATAGAGCCTTTCCCCTCCTCCTCCCCCCCCCCCCGTTCAGAAGGAGATCCTATCAGAGGAAAAGAATCGCCTCTGGGAAAGCTTTTTATCGAACGGCTATTATATAATAAAGAAATTTTCTCTCAGATATCAAAAAGTTTACTCACCTCGCTTTTTCTTTCACTTACATAATCATTATTATCACCTTTAATTGCTTACATTTAACTCAAATAATTTTATAAATGTATTGAATACATGTATAAATATTTTATATATAATATATTTTGCTATATTAAACTGTAAAACTAAATTTGTTTCGTCTGTTGACTGTCCAAATTTAAAGTAGAGAAAAACAAGGTGATATGTAGAAAATACAATAGAAAATTATTTTTTCTTACGAAAATCCCCAATTTACCTTAAATATTGTATTTTTTCCATTACTTAAATATTGTATTTTTTCATTCCTTAAATATTGTATTTTTTACATTCCTTAATATTTTTTTTTTTTCTATTCCCTAAATATTGCATCACATTGATTTTTTTTCCATTCTCCAATCGACGGGCTCACTCTTTAGAGGTTCTTAGTAAACGATTTAACAAAACAACTATTTAATGTTTGAAGGTTTTTCTTACGTACTTTGACAGTTACTAGCAATGAATCAGTCTTTAATCCTCAACGAAGGCTCTTATGCGTCAAAACTGAAAATATGGTAATTTTGTTAAAGGTAAGACATTTTTTCTTATCCCTGAAAACTTCAAAAAAATATTTTTTTTTTTTTTGCGGAAGCTCTTCAATTATATTTATAACTTCTAATTATGAAAGAGAAAACACCTACTTGTTATACTTACTTTTTATAGAAACAATATTTTCATATATATATTTTTTTAAAATGTTTCTCATGAAGCAATTTATGCCGCACATTGATCTTCAATAATATAGAATTTTTGAAAAAAATTATTTTAATTTTTAATCTTTTGTTAAAAAATTTATTACGTGGAAATACAAAACCAAATTCTTAATTTATTATAGGATAGGACTTAATGAGTTCTATTTAAAGAGTTTGTATATGTTCCATTAATACTAATACTTTCATTAAAAGTCTAATAATTTATATATTTTTTTTTTTATTGATAAACCTATTCTGGTTCACACGGTCTAAATAACTCTAATTAGTAAATAATAACTTCCGAATTATTGTACAATTCTTGAATTATTTTTGGATAGAGAATAAAAAAAAACTTTGGATTTGTTTCTTTTTTTTTGGGTTAGAAACTTTTAAAATATGTGAGAAACGTTTATTTTTTGCAATTGAAATAAAATAATAAACATAAAAAATCTCATTGCTGCTTTCTTTCTCATCAATTATGTTTATAATAATTAAGTTTATTTATTGTTTCAAAAAATAATTGTTAATAATAATGGACAAAAGCCGTTATAACTAGGGATGGGATATCAATATCATCGAAATATTGATATTTTGTCTCCAATATCTGATATTTCGATATTAATATTTATATTATACACCATAATATCGAAATATCATTACTAAACTTTGATATCGATATGAATAAGAATATTAATAAAATATTGATGTTTTGTTGGATTATGGCTAGCAAAGTTTGGTATCTATACAAAAAAAATATTGGAATGTTTTTATGTTGAGGATGTCGATATTTGAATTTGATATTATTTGGTGATATCCATAATTTAAATTAGAGAATATTGAAATATTGTCATTTTTTTCTGAAAACAGTTTATTCAATTATATTTTAGTTCACATTTATTATGTTTATGTTATAGTTGTCATGGTATTGCTTTGCTTTACCGTTATTAAGAACTTTTTATATGTTTTGATTAGGTATGATATAAAATAAGTCTTCCTATGATATGGTATACTAGTGTTTTATAATTACTATTGCTTTAATTAGTCAAATTTTTGATATTTTAATATCGATGTTTTAGTGCTGATATAATATCGATATCGCTAACTGATATTTATATCGAGATTTTGCTTCCAATATCCCATCCCTACCTATAAGCAGGGTTAGATGGTTAGAACGATAACTATTAGCGACTATTTCTCAAAAATCATTGGAATATTTTGTTCCAAAGAGAATGATTTGATGTTTAGATAAACAAATTCTAAACCACAGTTTCTTTAATTTAGTTAATTTAGGTTGTAAAAATAATTTACAATTTCTAGAGATTATTTCTTAGAATTGCTAAATAAAGATGGAAATTACATTATTAGCTTTTTCATATTATATTCAATTAAAGATATTTAAAAGAACAAACTTTAATTTACTAAAGTTAGACATTGTACTTAAGCACCAAGAGGTTCGTGAAGATATGTTGATGTGTCCTGTCTTCTCTGCGATATATCCGCCCTTCTTATCATCCTAACTTCGAAACTGGCTAACAGGCGTGAAGCTTAGATAAGATGACAGTCACATACTTAGCACCTTTTTTTTTTAAATATAGCTGTACTAATGAACAAAAAAGAAAGCAAAATGGTTACACATTTAGATATCTCTAGATAAAACTTACTAAACGCAAAATGGGATCAATATCCCAAACCACACCTGGAGTTTCCTTTAAGGGATATTGAGAACGGGCCAACTGTTATTAAAATCGTCTTTCTTCTAAATAACTTTATTTCAGTATTCAATTATTAGATGGAGAGAGGGAGAACTGAAATATCAAATCTTCAGTATTATTAATAAATAATATTTATATATCGACCGATAGATTTTTGCTCACATTTCTTGGAAGTCAGAGCTTTTCCCATCTGGAAAATTAATACACAAAACAATCTAAGGATTCGTCGGAGAACAAATTAACAAACAAAAGAACAAATTAATTTCCAATAATAATAAAGGCCTAACGAACCCGAAGGTTCAATGCCGATACCACTAAACGCTCTCTGCATAAATCTTTCCAGTGATGCCCCTCAAAACTCAATTTCACTAAATCAGTTTAAACGCAATCCTCCCATCTACGTTTCGGTCTACCCCTCGGACGTTTACCCGTTAGTTTCGTGTTTATTAACATTTTAGGGATTCCCTCGTTATTAAACCCTACAACCTTACATGCCCATCTTATACGCCGCAATGCTATAACTTGCATTATATTTACCAGATGTAGGTTTCTTAATTCAGCGTTGTGTTATCCCCCCGTTGTATTCTCCCGTTAATTCATTCTTTTTTGGTCCGAATATTTTGCGTAATACTTTATTTTCGAAAATCTTCAGACGCTGTTCATCCCTTAGTGTAAGAGGCCACGCCTCACATCCATGTCCCACAACAGTGGAAGGAATAATAATTTTGTAAATTCTAATTTTTAAATTTTCTATAGAAGGCGCGAGCTAAGCAGTTTTGAAATCGTAAAATAACATGCATTTCCCGCCTTCAACCTAGCTTTTATTTCCTCATCAATTTTTCTAGTTACCGTAGAACAATTTACAATAATAGCAAAAAAAACTACTTATTGTCTAAGTATGTATTTTTTCAAGTTATACCAGTATGCAACTTAAATATGTAACACTAGTTTCGGACAAATGTCAATTCTGCATATCCCACATCCAAAAATTGTATTTGTATATTTGTTTTACTAGTATTACGCAGTATTTACTAAGTACTGGTTTTAAATTATTGGTATAATACTTAATACATATTTATTTTTTCTCATATATCAAACATTTTGATCCTATTCAACTATTTTTAACATAGTTATCTATATTCTATATTCTTTTCTAAAAAAAAATATATATATTAAAAACATAAACAAGAAAACATTGAAGTAGTATAATAATGTCCTTTTTAGCTATTTAATAAAGCTGTGTAATTAAATCTTATAATTACATACTACACTTTAAAAATATCTGAAATAATGTTATGAATTCATTTTAACTGGTATTTTTTTATTTTAAATATGAGAAAAAAAATATCTTAAGCTTCAAAATATAGTAATATTAAAAAGAAAATTTTTAAAAAAGTTGGACATTTAGAAAAATAATAATAACAATAAGTGAAATACGTACTTATAGAATTAGGTTTCTAGTATTTATGTATACGTAGGTGGTATGTTCGTGATTTATTTTTACGTATACTCCGCTCCCTAATTAATTGTTTAAATTAAAAATCATATGTTGGTATACTACTAGCACAAGGGCAAACTTATTAGCGGTTATTCAAATGAATCCTCGTCTAGCAGTTCAAATATTTCTCAACTTTCCTGCTTCCTTGCTATTCCTAGAATCATTCCATACCGTTGAAAAGAATAACCGTAGAACAAATGCGACGTTTCTTGGTATAATCAAGGGATGCGGTTTGGACTAGTAAATTTCACTATCGTTTCGAATAAAAAAAATACGGTACATTAATGTGATCAAGATATTTATTGAAATATGCATTCTCTGGATTGCCAGATTTTTTAGTCGCTTACAAAAATGTTTGTTAACATTTAACTGTTCTTGAACATTATTAGTCATTATAGTGAACTATAAATTTCGTGTAAAATAAGTTTTTAAAGAATCTGACTAATCTCTATCGTATTTACTTACGTAGTTATTAATTATTATATATTATTTTACGTAAATATAATATTTTTTTATTATTATTATTGGAAGCAATTTTTGGCTTATGGTATCAATAAGTTTTCATAAATATCAAGCATTTTATACTCATTCAAATTTATTGTAAATATTATTTTAAACTTGCGGATTGGGTTCGAACAGTGAACTAACTCTTATCAGTCACCGATCGACGCTTGGTCACAAACACCTTTCTGGGTCAAACTGTCTCAAGTTGAAGAAGTACCTGGCGATTGTGCGTTGATGTTGGCCGCATTAACATCATTTATAATCATTAGTTAAAAACAGTACATCCTTTCTATGTATTGAATTTATTTTTAAATGATGGATTAATTAATATTATAGCAATTATACCTTATTATAATACAATATATTATAATACGTATTCGTAGTTTTAATACCTTTCCAACCTTCAAATCCCGTATCTTCGACCACCTTCTGTCCACCCAATTCCGGAAGAATAACAATTGAATGTTTCAAATAAAGTTTATATATTTTCAGTACTTAATGTTTCAGAATTTAGTTTATTCTTGTAAATATGTATTTTAGCAGAAATTGTATCTTTCCATTTATTATTTTTAGTTTAATTACCTTTGATTTTTATCATTTTTGTTTTCTATTATTTATTATCAGAAGTGTTTGTCATCTTATGTTTTATGGTTTTACTTTATTTGTTCTATTCTTATTTTATATATTCTGTTAATTATTGTTGTTCATTTTAATCTTTTCAAATTCATTTTTTTATTATGTTTTATGACGTTTTATAATTTCATTCTTATTTTGTATTTCACTCTAAGGCTCTAAAGCCGAATTCTGACGCCTGTATATTATCCTAAAGGGATCAATCCCAGAATAAATAAAGAATATTATTATATTCAACAAGACAAATATTTCACTGAAATATATTTTTTCTTATTTGGACCCCTATTTATTTATTCATGTGCCTAATCTAGAAAAAAATAATCAAGTAATATAATAGTTAATAATAATTTTTAATATAGTTAGAAAAACCGTAAATATAAGTACAGCATTAAATAAACAGAAATAATGTGAAAACCTTTTTTGCACGACTCAACATAAACATTATTCATTTTTCAATTATTATTTAATTTTATGTGACATTATTTTCTGAAATGAATTACACTGATGCTATTGAGAAATCCATTAATAAGCTTTGAATTCTGCAATGAGTATTCACTGGAAACCCTTTGACAGAGCAACCAACGTTGGGGCTTCACACAATAATTAATTTGCGCAGCGGGAGCCCTTCACAAATGATTCTGCTGGGTAACTTGAAGCGTAGAATGCACCTAGCACTGAATCATTGAATACGAATTCCTCTATTGTCTTCTCTGCTCAAGAGTCAACGATCTCGACTGTCAACTTATTCCTATAGCAATTAATAAAATTAATAGATTCACTTGCAGATGATTAAATGACTGGAAAGCATTTGATATATTTTTATTAGAAGCATGCCCATCCATAAAAGTGGGCACCATACCATCACACAAAAAAAAATGTTTTTAGACACCAGTAGTATGACCATTTTAGGTTTTTAGCCGTTGGCATACTACAAGTGAATTCCTAGTATATAATTTTAATAATTTTTTTATAATTTGTCTCGAATTCGTGACTAAAAAGACAAATAAAATAAATATATACGAAAATGTAACATATTTATAATTCAATTTGTAGGCTTTTATTTTATTTATTTATTGAAATTTACAACTGTAAAAAAAAAAAATACAATAAGTTAATATTAGGAATGGTTCAAACAATTGATAATCTTGGGAAGGAACCACCCAATGTTAGTGCTTCAATTGTAGACCTTTAAACATAAAGAAAAGAAGGTACTTATAAGAACACAAAATTCATTAAAACATTCTAAAAACTTTGGATTTCTAAATATGTATAATACGTCTATATTACCATTCTTATCTTTGGAAATCCTCATATTTCCTTAAGTTAGCTATCGAATCCTTTCTCAGTTTTTAATTACACATTTTTATGATTATTATGAATGTGAAATGGGCACTTTTTTTTAAATAAACAAATTTTGAGGTATTTTAGAAGTAGATTTAAAAAAAAAACTATTTAAGTGAGGATAAATCCTATCTGATATTAAATATAAACTAATTAGGCACTAATATTTCGAGTTTAATCAAAATCGTTTTTTTTTTTTTTGTTTTTTTTTGGGAGGAAAATCAAAAAATGTGAATAGTCGATTCTATAAAGTTCAGCTTCTTGCCGATTTTAACGAAAATGTTACTGTCCCATGCGTAGTACATGTATTCTCATTTTTTTTATTTTTGTTTCGAACGATTTTCCGTTTTCACTAACACACTCACATAATTTTGTAAAACTTGGTTATTTAGACTCAGAAGACATCAAAACGTGTATTTCCATGTATCAAATACACGTTGGTGAATAACTGTTTGTTTTATATACACAAGTCAATAATTTGGATTCTGTGTCTTATAAATCTGAAAGCTAATTTAAGTATTTGGTGTTAGGGAGATTTACTTTTTTTTTTTTTTTGTCAACAATATTAACTTACTAAAAAATGCATTTTCTGTTTTCTGTAAGACTTTTTTAAGGACTGTGCTTGTATTGTATTGCCTTAGCAAGTTGTAATCAGGTCTTTAGTACCAAGAGGCATGCTGTTCCGCTGCCTCCATCAATTCCTCAATTGTAGTGAAAACGTGCCCTCGGCGATGTGCATTCTGCTGACACTTGCCTCATATTTGTTCGACTGAATCCATAAATTTAAATTATGTCGGTCATTCCATTATTTTCCTATCATCAGTCTATTCTGTTAAAAATGTATTGTATCCATCACTGTATATAATAGAATCATATTAGTAGGCAGTAGTAATAGTTTCCATGGGGTCACAACAAAATAAAAATCAGCCCGCCCAGACCGGATTTGGACCAGCGCCGCTGCAGACTCCAGGCTGCTAAGGTGATCCTAACAAACTTGGCTATTATGCACTGGAAGCCTGCTTGGATACACAGGCGCCTTGAGCTGAACCCTAAAAAAAAGAAAACAAGATAAATTTTCTTACTTATTCATGTTTTATTATTTTTATTTTTATTTCAAGTCTGGAGAATAGTGATTTCAAACAACTTTAATATTTGTCCTCTACAGTAATAAAGGGTCTAGATACGAAACATTTATTCGGCTGGCATATTGAACCGAACGGTCGATAGTAATGGCGAGGATCACCTGGAAATGTCAAAGTGCTAAATAAAAAGTTTTGATCAGGTAGTTTTGAGAATAGAAACCAGAATTTTATTATTATTTTTTTTAGATTTTAGAATTTACACATTTCGTTATAATCCGCTGCTACCTCTCTGATAGAACCTTTAAAGTAAATCATAACCTAGCCTACACATCTCTCTTTTCTCAGTCCGCCGGTGTTCCCCAAGGTAGTATCTTAGGTCCCATTCTTTATACGGTTTATACAGCTGACATCCCAACCCACCCTAACACAGTCCTAACAACATACGCTGATGACACATGTATACTGTCTGTAAACAACGAACCAACTAATGCATCACAAACACTACAGGCACACATAACATCTATTGAAGAATGGTGTCAAAACTGGTGAATCAAAATAAATTCTGACAAATCCCATCAGATCACCTTTACTCTCCGTCGTAAGCCTCTACCCTCCTGTCGTACAGTATCCTTTCTAAATACCCCACTAACGCCTGTTGAACAGATTCGATACTTAGGACTCCATCTTGACAAGAGACTAACTTGGAATCAACACACAAGACTGAAACGACAAGAAACTGTTCGTAGATTCCGATTGCTACAACACTTACTTGACAAAAGCTCTAAACTTCCCATTCACTACAAAAAATTAGTATACACTACGATAATCAGACCAATTTAGACATATGGAATTGAGCTCTGGGGCTCTACCAAACCATCAAATTCCTCCCCCATCCAATCCTTACAATCCAAAATTTTATGTAAAATCCTTGATGCTCCTTATCACGTTACAAATAAACTCATTCACAAAGAACTTAACATCCCATTCATTGCAGATTTGGCCCAAAACAGATATGCGTCTTTTCATTCCAAACTCCTAACCCATCCTAACCCAGTAATTCTTAATCGTTCATCCTTAACAATCCCTGATAATCCTCCAAGGCGTCTGAAAAGAAGATGGCCACGGGACCTTCTCATTTAAATTAATGCTTGAAGTACCACCAATGGGTGGTTCCTTCCCAAGATTTTCAAGTGTATATGAAACATACAACATATTTACTTATTGTATTTATTATGTGTACAGTTGTAAATCACATTAAATAAATAAATTTAAAAAAAAAAGTATTTTAGAATTTTACTAAAAAAAACCCTCAGAGGTGGAGAGAGTTAATTTTTTCCTATTGTGGTTGAAAATAATAAACAATAAGTAATTACTGAAATTTGTTTATTTAGAAATATAACGAAAAAGTGAGCTTAAACTAATATATAATGTTTATTGGACACCTCACTGAACTGTCAGACTACCATTTTTGTAAGCGTTATCAGTTACTATATTTTACGATCAAACGCCCCAGGTTCAAAATAATTTAGGATATCGGATTAGAATAGTTAATAGTTAGAAACATTAAATCTGTAAAAATATAGGGGTTTAGAGGGATGAATAGTATCGACTCTTATTCTTTCCTCTATTTTAAAAAAGAAGTGTGGCTTCTGCTGTTAAAAATAATTGGATAGATAAGGGCAACAAGCAGCGGACTATCTGTTATCATATCACAAATGTTATCTTCCTTTCACTCTAATTGTGATACAGCCCTCATTAAAGTGTTGAAATATTAAGAAGGCTTCTTTTCCTCGTTAACCTATGCTTCCTCATTAGTATGGCAAGTTATCTTTGTTAGTTGAGGGTTACTTTGGAGCCATTCCATTCACACGACTGTTGTTATCATACCAGGACATTTGCTAACATGAGAAGTTTATGAGTCTTAATTATTTAATCAAGGTTATACTTTATTTCGGAATGCTCTACTGCATTCTTTGAATTTTTCCGAACTACGTAACTGTCAATACGACACAACTCTTATTTAGCGTTATTACATTGTGCGAGTTATTTGACAAGAGTTTTTATTTCCCTCATTTTTCCAATTATTATGGAATTCGTAAGATGTGAATTGATGTGCACTTCATAAGGTAT
>NW_027111312.1:663635-674800 GCF_000696795.3 Halyomorpha halys | reverse complement strand
AAAGTATGTTTTTCACTACGCCAAACCTTAATTTTTACATTGAGAGTTGATTATGTCATAAATTAAAATCTGTATAAATAGCCATTCATAAAACTAAAATAAGTAAAGAAATAAACCCTAGTATTTAAGCTATCGTACTTAAATTGTTAATCTCTAGTATTTCAAAAATCTTTCTTTGTAATGCAAAACTTCTAAATACATTTAATCGATAACTTCATTCCGAAGAGAAAGAATCCTGCACAGGTCATCTAATATTCATCAAAGACTTCCGTGCACCTTCCTGGAATAAAACCGCTTTTGTTAGATCAATATTTATTTACAACTTCTCTTTGATCCTTTGCAATTAAATTTCCTTCAGTAAAGTAGTTGAAAAAGTTTTCTGGAACTATACATAAAATAATTTAAATAATAATGGAAACAATTTACTTTTTATTATTCTAAATTATCAATACATTATAGCAAAGAATTAAATTATCTTTGATTTTTTTTATCAATAACCATGTTTTTTCTTTGTGATTAAATTTAGAAATAAAAATATTTTATTTGTCATCGGAAGTCATCTATCGAATTTAAGTTGTCCTTGTTTTCTTAAATATATGAAATAAACATTAGCCAACTATATCCAGGGATAGTAGCTAGTTCTAAAAAAATTACAAAAAATTTACACGTTTCAAGTTATTTATTAAAACAAAATTTTAATCCAGTGAGTTTTCAATTCAAATAATTTTAAAAGAAAAAGTAACTTTAGTCGTAGATAAAGATTTCCTAAAAATGTTTGAAAATATGCTGGTTTTAAATAGAAATCTATAAGGTAGTTTCATGTCGTCAGCTATGTATCAAAAGTCCGAATTTTAAAATTAGATGGGATTGTTTAATTGAGATGTTCCACATACAGCTATGCACAACCATTTGCTTGATACATAGACACAGATGGCTGTATCAAGTTAACTAATCAAAGGCAATGATTTATTCATTTATTTAAAAAATTTTATTCTTCACAAGTTTCAAAATTAATAAAACATTTTTCACCTTCAATCTTTTCAGTAAATTTTTCTTTAAATTTTTTATGAAGTTCAAAATTATAATGGCTCATTTTTTATATTTCGACATTCTGTTTAATACAACACAACAAATTTTCGCATAATTTTGTTCAGTTGTTAAGCAATTTCTAGAAACATTCTTTTTTTTGTTATAGCACCAAGAGTTGTAAGGTTGTTATTCAGAGAGGTTAAATGATGAATTAGAAGGGGTAGATACATTTTAAGAGATATCTCTGAAGGAGGGAATTTTGTAAATTTCTAGACGTTTTAAATTTTTTTTCAAAACTTGGCGGTTGAGTGCTGATGCTGATATCGCCTCCTTGTATAATCGTTAGTCATGATTACATACTTACAAAGTAATGAACCCGAGATCCTTCCTGGGTTGCCTCCTTTGTGGCATCAACTTCACTATTTATATTTTACTTTTAGAGTTATTTATAAATCCATTTTTAGTTGCTTAACTTATTATTTTGGCAATGACAAATAAGATTTACTGCTATTGAACAAATATACAGGAAAGAAAAAACTGAGATGTGGTTGTGAAGCTTGCCCAGTTAAACGAATTCCTTTGTTCTTATTGAGTGGAACTGTAACGTTTTGTTCAGCTCAAAAAGCGTATTATCTCCAAAGAGACTGGCATATGCTTCACTCATTACTGAAGCTCGCCTATGTCTTTGGTTACCATAATACATAAATATTCATAATTTTCTACGGAATATTGTCTTTTTCTTTCCTTTACTCAAACTATGAGCATTTCACTCACAAATTCAATCTTTCTGTTTTCAAGGTAAAAAAAAAATCCAGTCTTCATCATAATTTCGACACAGTCTCTTCATTTTTCGAGATGTTAATATTAGTGATTATGCATTTTTAAACTATTAGTTGAGCATATTTTGTAAAAAATAAAAAAAAATATATGTCATGCTAAATATATATATTTATTCATTTCAATGATTAGTGTAAAGATTTTTAAATCAATTATGAAGCTATTTTTAAAATATAAATAAATTTTCATGTATAGCAGAGTATTTATCGTTATTATTCACAATTATTCAATATTTATTGCGTTGTTAGGGTGTCTTTTGAACGAAACTAACCCCTCACTATTCATTGTTAAACAAAACAAGAATGGTGTGAAATAAAAATATACTAACTAATAAATAGCAGATTTTAGGTTGCGGGTTTCATGGAGCAACGGTTATTTGACCATATTTTTTAATGCAAATTATACATTAGCCAATTATAATACTATTTTTTTTTTTTAGTACTTATTCGAACTATAATACCAATTTTCTTTTGTCAGTGGTAAAACGATTAATTTTTAAAAACAAACCCTACATTTCAATTTTAGTATGACATGGATCAGATCATTTATACATATTCTTTGACTGAATAATATGCCAGACTCAGTTAAGAGAAACTTCTCTAATATTCCTTTTCGTTAATGTTCCTTTATTATTATATTATATCGCCCACCCGCCTATTATTATTCATCTTCTTTATAGGCCTCTCGATCTATGATTTAAATTCTTCATTTTACTTTTTATAGATGAAAAAAATTTACAAAAAATATTGATTATTAGAATAATAATAAAAGATATTCTTATCTTTAGGTTCTGAATATATCCATTAAGAATAATAAATTTCATGTTTCAGCCATATTTATGGCTCTTTCTTAAGGGGATTACAAAATATAATTATATTTCACATTCTGAAAAACATACAATATTAACAATACACTAAAATCTTTTTTCATTTATAATAAATCATACAAATAGCTAATATGAATCGTAGTTATTAATGTTCGCAGTTATTAACGGGTTTACAATACCATGAGCTCGGTGAAATACTCAGGCTTAGGATGAACAGTTCTTCAAACTTCCAAAAGCAAAGCAAATGCAATAGAGCTAAAAATATAATCAGCAATCAAAGTAATCAAATTACCCCATACATTACTAAACATTTGAAATTATCAAAAAACAAATTAAGCCTATACAAAACAGTGGTAGGCCCAACGATATCTCATTATTTTCCTATCTGGAGCTATACATGTTACTCTACACAAAATTAGACAATCAAAACATAAGTGAACAAATATTCTCGGTACACCAGAATTTCAAGTTTTTACTTATGTCTTATATACTACAAAAGGTACATAAACATACTGAAACAAAACTTTTTCTCTCTTACTGCTATTTCCAACACCCATTCATACAAATAATATGAGAATGCGACAAGACATCACTAAAAAGAAACATCCACAAACATACACTTTTTTTAACATTTAATATTTTAATGTAAAAGAAACTTGAAACTTTAATCGTACCAAACATGTTTATTGTATGTATTTCATTTTTTAACCAAGTTTTTTAATTATTCATTTCTTCATCATTTATAATTTTTTTAAAAATATTTGTACTGTTAAAAACTAAAAATATTTAAAAAAAAATGGAAATTTAAATCACTTCACTATATCAATTTTATAATAACTTTAGCATATGCTATTTATCAATTGAAGGAGTAAGTGGATGAAAAAAGTTATGTTGTAAATAGTAAATTTTTAAAAAACAAGGTTAAATTTTATTTTTTTGAGCTTATATTTTAAAGTGTAATTAGCTCCTTCTACATCTAGGTATCTCAGTCAGGATTTTGAGGTTAGATTACCTCACACTAGCTAGATAGGCTTCCATACACACTAAAGATTCAAAAAATGTTACATAGTCCCTTCATCAACTTACCCTTCAATTATTGGCTATTGGCAAACGTTATATAATAATTATTACAACAAGGATAATAACTAAATGTTAATAATAGATGTTATATTTTTTTTACCCTAAGGCTAAAGAAAATACCAATTTTTCTTCATTTTACTTAGTACCTTAGGTAATAAAATTATTATTTTTTGGAAAATACCTAATTAATCGTAATTATAAAAAATAACTGGAAAAAAAAATTAAAATGCAGAATAATGTACTTTTTTTGTTTAAAATACCGGAATTAATTGTAAGGACAAACTGCATCTGATTCAGGTGTTTAATATTTTTTATTCAGTAAATTATATAAAGAAATTTAAAATACCATACAATATTTCTGAAGGTAAAATTTTAGATCTTGTTGGAAAAAATTTTCTTATTTCGAAATTAATCATTTTCTTTTATTATTTAACTTTGCATTAATTTTAGACTTCTATTGTATTCAAAGAAATCACCATTATAAACCACATTTATACGATAATATGATTATGCAAGAGTTAATTTAAAGTCACAGTTTCATAATAAAGTAACCAATTATGTGACGTTCCAAGGTTAGTTCAAGCTGTTAAATCTTATGGAAATTACCATTAGACATGTTCAACGCCCCATATTATAGAGCTATGAAGTTGGCTTATAAAACTTTTTTGTTTTTATTTAAGCGTTAAAAAAAATGTTTTAAAAATTAAAATATGTATCAAAAATAAATAAAATTCATAAATGAGACTATTATCTATTTCAATAATAAGATGAAGAATAAAATATCCCATAACGTTATTAATTATGAATAATTGATGTAACTGCAAGTGCTCATTGCGTCATAATTATTCCATATGATATAGCTATGAAAATATTGAAGTAAAAGACTGAAACAACATAATAAATATATATTTTAAATTTTATTCTTTTTTCAATATATATAAATATTTAGAATTCAGACTTACGGAATGAATAGTTACTTAAATATTTCCTCGTAAATATAATTACTCAGGCTACTATAGTTTAATATTTTTATGATTGATTATTGCCATACTACCCATGGTAAAATTTTTTTTTTCTTTTAGTTAATATGTATGGGTCATTATTGTTAATAATCGTTATTTAAGTTAGTAATTAATAGTAATTATTTTATATTAAATAATAAAGGTACAATAGAAGGAAATTTTTTTATCATTGGGCATTGAAATCCTGTCTGAATTTTTTTTGTTTTTCATTTATTAAAAACACAGAATAAAAACATTTTTTCCAATATCTGAATATGGTTAATTCTGCTATCAAATATTATCTTATAATAACCAAATAATCTGCCCGTGCGTTTTTTTACTTAAGTTATAAAGATAATGAACTCTATAATTAAAATCGTTTACTTTTTTTCAGAAGACCACAAGACGATTAGACGTTAGGTGTACACGTGTTGTGTCACTTGTCTGTCATGGGCCGACCGGGAGGCAAAAAAATGTTAACTCACATGTTCGAAAAGAAGTATGACAGTTGAGGCCCCTAGCCGTAGTGTAGATGTTTTGAAAAAACAAATATATAAAAAAAAAAAATACTTAGTTGAACTCCGGAAAAATTAATTATAGTGCAGTATACGAAGAAAGAAACGAAAAAGAAAAATGTCTCCTAAGAAGTTGTACCAATCTTCAAAAGAAACAGTTTATAACAGGGTTCCGAACAGTAATTGTATTTTCAAAAAGTTTTAATTTGACTGTCTAACAAGAACTTTAACAGTTATGCTTTAACATAAATGATTGGCTTTTATCAAAAGAACCCCACATGCTTAAAAAAACAAGGATCTTGTCCTTTTGTCTCTTAGTTTTCGGGGGATTTCAGTATTTGTGAAAGAGAAAAGATGACTCTTTATGCATTTGTGATACTCCTTTAAATTTATCTTTTTTTTATCAATTACTATGGTCAACGAACTATAATTATTATGTTAAATAACTAACATATGCATTGGTTAAAAATATTAGTCTAAATGTATTCAAATTCAAACGTAGCTCGTGTCTATCGGGTTTGCTTAAAATTGTTATAACACTGATTTTCAGGGCCACCTGTTTTCTGATTTCAGATAATATATTAATTAATTTTTTTTAAGTTCAATAACTTTCAAAATTATTATTATATTTATTTACGTTTTGAAATATCCATAATAAAGTAAGTCAATATCGTAAACTTAAAATACTACGCTTAATATGAAATTAAGTGATTAAGTATAAGTTAAATTTTAGCATATAATGTTATTACTAATTTCGGTTAAACAATTTATAATTAACATACAGCCACCATTCTGTCAAATATTAATATAATTGTTTTAAAAAAAAATCGAGAATATCATGTATCTAAGTCAATTTTTATTGAAAATATTAATTTGTGAATCGTATTTAATCTGTAAAAATTATAGGTAAATAATTTTTAAATGCAGAATTTTAATTTGTAACAAAAAAAAATCTTAATGAGAACTTGATATATTAAAATTTGATGAAATATATCTCAAATGTATTGTATTTGAATGACACTGTTATAATTTTTTTCTTCCTTTCTGTTGCAGGTATGTTCCAAGAATTTAATAATACATTTTTGTAAGATTCGTCTTCTGAAAGCAGCGTTTGTTCCAGGTATGATAAATCAATTAAAATTATATGCAAGAGTATTTCATGGTTTCGTTGTGTTAAAAATAAATTCATTTCGTATCATACCTAGGTATTTATATGTGGGCAGGCATATTTTTATGTCTTGTTAATATGTTCAATTTACAATTATAGGTTTTCTTGGTATGTATGAACAAACTTGGTGATTGGATCGTTTATTTATATAATATGTTTGATTATTATTGATTTTAGGATTTAAAATGACATAAATAGTACTCGGTGTAAAAACATTTAAACATTTCACGGTACAATGTTCTCTTCAGTTGTCTTAAAGGATAATCGGTGGTTGTCAGGGAGTTTAGTCAAACGCTTACGTGGCTGAGTATCTTTTAAGGAAAGGAAAATCAATTTCGGGCTAGGTGTATAGGATTGTGAGTATTAAGGTCGTTGACCCTAAAGCTCAATACTGTGTTTCAAAAAATAAAAATGAATAAAAGTTTGATTACAGTTAGGTGAATAGAGCTTTGTCATTTTATGACATTATTAAAAAAATACATTAACGCCTTAATGTTAAATTCTTCTCATTCACTCGTCATTATAATTAAATTTATCATTATTAATACTCACAAATAAAGTTCTGTCCACTTAAGTTCTTATTTAAACATTGCATTAGATTGTCTGTACTTTTATTTTTAAAATAGATTTTTTTCAGTTTTAGATAAATTACCAAATTATCAAATCATTTAACTACATAATACTGTATTGAGATTTGGATCGAATAAACATTATAAATATCGTAGTGATGGATTGATACACAAACTGTATTAATTTATTTACATCTGTTATAGTCTATAGACACCCAGGGGAATGGCCTAGTAAATAACATAATAAAAAAATATATAATTTCAGGATATGAAAAATAATTAAGTAGAAAAAGAAAAAAAAAATGAATTAAAGAAAACTCTTTTAGTACAAATGAAAAGAAAAATAAATACTAAACTATAACTAGATAAAAGTACGATGTATAAAAAATCTTTTGTTAGAAATCTAGAAACATAAAAAATGTTTAAAAAATAAAAAGAAATATGAACTACTAATAATTTTTGGAAGAGAAAAAAATTACTGATGAGCAAAAAGTAAATTAAAAGGTTTTTATATTTATAACTATTAATTTAGTACCCATTAATTAGAAACGTGTTCTATTGGTTTTTGCAACTTCTTTTTTTAGCATTAATAAAAGGATAAACTAAAGCAATCTCAGCTCTCGAATAAGTTTTGTTTTCGATGTGTAATAGTTGATAGGCATATTAAACAAATTTACGTATACATAATGTATAAAGAGGAGACTTTAAGATAGTTAAATAAAGCAATATTTAAAAAGAATATTAAATTTTGAAAAACGGCGTGGAACCCGTCACTCCTGTCCTCTGAGGTAAGCCTTATTTTTCTGACTTCTCAAATATAGCGAGTAGGTCGGTCAACGTACGACATGTCCACCATCTCACAAGAGGTGATCATGATACAAAAAAAAGCAATCCTTCCCCGAGAGACCCGCCCCGCTAAGACCCCGAGGGTCCTATATCACTTTTGAAATATTAGTTTAAATAGGAAAAGGAAACTTTAAGGTAGTTTAAATAGGGCATTATTTAAATAGCCCCTGAAATTGAAAAAGGCATGAAATCAATCCTTTCCTACGACATGTCCACCATCTCACAAGAGGTGATCATGATACAAAAAAAAGCAATCCTTCCCCGAGAGACCCGCCCCGCTAAGACCCCGAGGGTCCTATATCACTTTTGAAATATTTGCTTAAAACGGGAAGAGGAGACTTTGAAATAGTTAAATCGAGCTATATTTAAAATGCCCCTGAAATTGGAAAACGGCGTGATGTACATGAAATATCATATATTATTAATATATCTGTCACCCCAGTGAATATGTGGTTAAGTCGAATTTTGGTCAAAATGAGTTAAGTGGTCTAAGAAAATCACAGAGGCAACATCTTCATTGTGCATAAGTGTCTAAGTCAGTCAACGTTTTAAAACAGAGTTATTGCGATGTGTTTTTTCAACGGTCGGTGAACAATTAGTTAACTCTATTATCTAATTAGTGATAAGACATATCAAATTGGTGTAAAACAAGTAACAAGTTACCAACGTTTTGGTAGTATTGACGAAATTTCGATGATTTACCACAAACACCTGATTTTACATAAATGTTTAACTTTAACTTTAACTTTAAAAGTTGTCCCCTGAAAAGTAAGGAATTTTGACTTAACCACATATTCACTGGGGTTACAGATATAATACCGCAATTCTCCCTAAAAAATTAATTATTTGGTTGTTTGACTTGCATTATCTTATTCATCGACCCTGTTAATTGCCTAATTATGGTTTAAATCGTTCAAAAAATAAATAGGTTATCTACTTTATCTTTACACATAACTTCAAGGAAAATATTGAATTTGCATTATCTCTACGAGGCGTCCTATAAAGCCATGCACGGCCCGTACTGGGAAGGGTCTTGAATTCTAAATTGTGGATCCAACAAAATCTATTCCTCAGATGGTTCTCTCCCGTCACGTGTACCTTGTAGTAATATATTCATCTCTATCGGGATATTGACAGGTGCTTTGAAAAATGAAAATCTCTCATAGCTTTTGAATTTATTTTCACATTTATTATTTTTTTAATTTTTAAAGTAATTATAAATTAACGGCCGCGGTGACTAACGGTTATATGACAGAAGCTGGGGAGTCGGATAAATACACAAGGAGCATGTCAATTAGAAGTAATTGCTATCTTCCTTGCTGCTCCACCGAATCTGGTTTAGTCCTGTTGGCTCCAGTACTCCAGCAACATTTGTCACGGCCCTTTCAGTTCGTACACATCTGAATAGCTCTGTGGTTACTATTCCAGGTTCAAATGATAAATTGATTGTAGTAGGTTGCTTAAGTCGTGCTAATACGCTAAAGAAATTGAATTATGTAAACAAATGGCCGGTGTTAGAATGAATTAGGCATTTTAGTATATTTTTTTTATGACATAAATGATAACACTGATATTAGTTAGTATTACAAAGCAGAACACAATTAGAAATGTTCCAATTTCTTAAAAATATAAACATATTACAGAATTTTTTATCATAAACAATTTTCAAGTACAAAATATACTCGAAAATTGTTTAATTAATTAATAATTGTTTATGTATAACACACTTATTGATTTTATCACATGTAGCACTAAACATTGGGCTTAATATTAATATCATATGATTTATGATGATATGACATAATGGTCATCATAAAATTTTATGTAAATTAAATCCAAGAAATTTCATTTTTAAATAAAGTACCCAAATAATTTCAATGTAAAAAAAAAGTATTGTCCTATAAATATTATTGAAAACATGGAATTTTAACTCATCATTGGCCAAGAACCAAATTTATGACTCAAATAATATCGCTGAGACTATGAAAAAAAGCTAGAGAGATGAGAGAGGCCCTCGAGAATGAAGTGTTTATGAAGAGGCCGGTGTTAGGCCGCTAGATTTCCCCCAACCTCAATCCTTTCGGCAAACTACTTGCCTTCCCTATTTCTCATCCTCGCTGGAAAATGTTTTCATTTATTTCCTTCACGATTAATTAATCCATTTCTTTCTATCTCGTAAATTTAGTTATTTCGTACACTAGGATAAAATAAAAATAATTGTTTTATATAAAATTAAGCTAAAGCATTAGTTCAATTCTAAAAAGTTCAAATAACGCACGATACATGCCCAAAAAAATATGATATCCCCTAGAAATACTTTTGATTTTTAACCTATTATATTTTTAATCTTTTTATATTCAACGTCCTATTTATTATTCAATACATTAGTAAGTTGCTTCCCTTAATTACACCACAATCGCTTTGAAATTGATTTGACTTACTATTATTTTTTTACCTCTACATGCACCAGCCCATGTAATTACATATACATATAATTTTCTTACATAATATTAATTAATAATTTATAAAAATCTTGTATAAAAACCAACAACATATTAATTTTTAATGCTCACTCTCTTATACAAGGAAATTGATATTTTCTCAAAACCGTTAGAAATGTTCAAAAACTTTTAAAGAAAAAGAAAATTTACCATCAAATTGACTATAAACCATAAATTTTCGATCAAAAATAGTAACTAAATGTCTGTGAGATAAATTCATATTTCTAGCAATGTTTTGAAGTTCAAAGTCACATTGAGTGCTTACTAAAACATTCAATGGGCTGTTGGTTTCATTCAATTTTCTAATATAAATATTTTTAAAAAAGTTCTATAAATATACTCTAATATATTCTTTTCTAAACGACATTTTGGATTGGAGTATTTCTTTGTTTTCAGGGTCTGTTTATTTGTACAATTTTTTATTACATCTGCTGTTCTGGTTTCTTACATGTGTAACAAACATAAACATGTTTTTTATCCATGTCAAATTTACTTTTTTACTGTTTTAGAAAGTTTTTCGTAATTAAAAGGGAAGCAAACTGCCTATGCAAATATCAATATTACATTTTCATTCAATATTAGTTATAATAAAATATTTTATTATAAAAACATACACTAATGATGGAACTTTTTTGCTTTTAAAAAAAGAATTAAAAAAATTAGTATATATTCATTAAATGGTTTTGCAAAGTACATTTCACTAAAGTATTTATATTATTAAATTGAGACTTTAAGGTGAAAGATATGAAAATTTTGTTAAATATTATAACTTTTATATTTAAAAAAAATAATA
>NW_027111312.1:653981-662614 GCF_000696795.3 Halyomorpha halys | reverse complement strand
ATATATATCTGTGGATTTGTTTCCCTCTGAAAATCATAACAACTTAAATCGTTATTATATTATGATTTTTCTTTGTTTTGGGGACAAAATACTTACAAGCGTGGTATATGATTTTATAATTTACTAGAAATACCAGGACATTAACAATGAGTTTATCTTGTATAATGTTGATATATCCCAGAGAATCATATAACCTGTCATGAGGATGATGTATAAGCATTAGATAAGCTATTGAGTTTAGTCGATGGTAAATACAGTTGAACCTTCAGGGGTTGATCAAATAGGTATTCTATACTTTAAGCAGTATTCATTAATTTTATATTTGCAATACATCTATCTATGTTGGATTACTTTTCAATATAATATTACGCTAAAAAATGTTTTATTATTTTTCTAGTAGCTAACATTAGAAATTTGATGTTACTCTAGAAGTTGGTTTAATCTAATAAAAATCCTAAGTAACTTTACTCCTGAAAGGATAACATAGTATCACCGATGTTAAAAGAGGTTGTGAAATTCACTAAAGAGCTAAAAGGCTAGAAGGAAAAGTCCATCTTTCGATTTGTGGTTTCAAAGTTCAGTTGAAAATTAATTCTTGGTTTTCTGGTATTTTTTTTTATCCTCCTGTTATTTTCTGTTACGCAACATGTCTCATTTCTTCCTCTCGAAGCTCAAAAGTAAATGTAACCATAAAGTTGTTCAAATTGTATCAATGATTAAGAAGAAAGCACTATTACCTATTTCTTAGTCGAAATATCTATGATGTGACTGTGGATAACTTTGTACCAGAAATTGTTTATTGTCTCATTGTTTATACTTTTCAACAACCTTTCAATGAAATAGTAATTTCATTTAAATTATAAAGAATATATAACTAATCCATTTTGGCCTAGCTTCATATTGAATAAAAGTGTCTGTTTTAATGGATTTTTTTCTAATTTTATTTCAAGAGGCAATATGTGTATATACAAGAACACAAATTAAAAATTTTCTAACAAAAATATCTTTCTTCAATTTTATCCTTATATGTTTTTAGTCACAGTTTCTTTGATTATAATAAATTCTAAAGTGCACCATCTTTTGTTTTCCAAGTATTTATAAATAATGTTAGAAATTGGTCCACAATCTTCCTCCGTACTAATTGACTTTGCTCGACCTTTAAAAATAAAATTAAATTCATAGACATGAATACATCAGATACTTCTTCTTTCAAGTAAGAAGGTATTTCCTTCAAAGGAAACTAAGGTATAAATTTCATAATTTTTCGATTCCTTTAAATGAATAAAAAATTCAGAATGAAGAAAAAAAGTCCAAAATCTGGTGCACTTTATAGTATATACCATAAACTTTTGGAGGTTTAGATTAGTTTTTTTTTCTTCGGTCACGACTCCTATTGGAGTCCTATACTGCCTAACCAATGGTTGAGGGTCAAAGTTTTTCATTTTGTGGGACCGCCACTCAATGAAAAAAGTCGACGTCCCAGGCCGGATTCGAACCGGCACCGCCAATAGACATCACATTGGTAAGACTGTGTCTTAAACACTGAGCTACAGGCGGCCCCACTTTTGATTATTCAAGTTGATTATTATTAATTATATAATTATTCAAGAAGTAAATAATTCAAGTTGTTGATCTGAATACCCTTTCCATTGCCCAAAAGATTTACAAAGACTTAAAGACTTACAACTTTGAACCCCATACTGCGAATCCTTAAAGGTTAATGAACAAGGGTTACTGTGATGAAGAAAAACAACATAAAGACTTTTTTTTATTTAGAAAACTCTGAAACATAAAAGAAGACTTTAATATCTTAATAAAATATAGTTGTAATTATCATAATTAACCTTCTATATGTAGTAGATCTACCAAACTATAGGGGGGGGGCAGTAGCAGCGTGGTACTGCCAATCCAAAAGTTGCTAGTTCGAGTCCCCGGCCCTATTCATGATTTTTTCAAGCTTATAATCATACAATACTCACTCACAGCCTCCCCCTGAACATTTGTGAGGCCCGTTAGCCAATGGGTGGTATTTACAAAAATAGGCGTGGGAGCGACGAACCCACCCCACGCGCGATGTATTTCCTTAGTACATCACACGAGGCCTTGGTTCTCCACGGTTTGTCGCGCCAATAATAATAAATAAATAAATAGTTGATCAGGAAACATTTTATTCATTAAAATAATTTTTTTATTCTGACTGAATTTTCCATTGAGTATGTAAAAACGTAATAGCTCACTCAAAGCAATTCTTTTATCTTTCTAGTTTCCGTAACAGTTTTCCTCATAGACCAATCAAGTGTGGTACTTCCCTAGATGAACTCATCGTTTTACCACTCCCTGTTCCTAGAAAATATTTATAAGTTACCAAAGGAAGTTGATCTTTCTCGAGAAAAAAATAATTTTTATTATATATATCTCAACTAATAAATAATAAATGCTAATTTTTATTTCCTTCTACCAATATAGCATTTTCTGAACTTTTCTATTTGGTAGGTTTTTACCAATATTTCAATGCTAATGCTTTTACATTTGAGAATAACATCTAAGGTCCATGTATGTTAATACGCAACTTCAAAATTTATTTTAACTCGAACGAAGTTTTCGAAATGTAAGGGGGATAAGGAAAATACGTTTAGCATGCTTAAATGAAAGTAGTAGGAAACGGCTCTGTACCAAACTACACAATCCCTAAAAATAATCATCAAAACTGGACTAACAGTTCGATCAATTATACCTGAAGTCAAATTTCATAACAGATCAACCGCTAACCTGACAAATAGACAGAGACAAAACCGATTTTTTTTCTTATGTTAATTACGTAAACAAAGTGATTTTTTTCGATTCAAGAAATACAATTGTTGATTACAACAATGTTTAATTATTTAATCATTTATTTATTCATTCCACCTCTACCCCCAAGGGTCATTGGTAGATCAAATGATATTCACTATATTCTGTTATAGTATCCTGCAGCTTTCAAAAAACCATCAGTTTCTCTACTTCATTTTCTTTGTCATGAAGGATGTTTAATTAGTATTTTATATTTTGTTTAGGACAAAAGGAAACAAACAAACATAAAAATTATTTCCTGCTTGTATTTACAAAACCTCTTTATCTTTAATGGTTTAGAAGAAAAGAAGCATAAATGCAAACTACGAAAGAATTTGATAATTAACTAATAAAGAAAATATATGTTTTCGTGGTTCTATGGTTGTCATAACAACCATGGGAAACGAAATTTAGTAATTGTAGTTTACCTAAGTTATAAATAGGAGCATATAATCACCATGTTTGAATATAATTAATTTAAATAACTAAAATATGTTTTATTTATACAATCATACGAGAATAATGATTATAATTAATATATTATAATCATCATTATAGAATATAATTATTTTATTTATTTTTACATTTTGTTTTCATCTATGAATATCTAAAATAAAAATTGAAAAAAATAAATATATAGATATATTGTCGGCCTAACAGACTAACTTTATTTGTAGCGTGAAATTCGTATCAAAATAGATGAAGTTTTTAGCATTTTCAACAAAAAGCTCAGCGTACAATTAAATAACTTTGTTTTATTTTTTTTACTTTTTCAAAACAATTTGTTCAGGATAGAGTAAATTATGATTGAAATTAAATTCGATTATACAACAATAGAAATAAATAATTCTTTCAATTGCTGTCTCAGCCAGCAATGCTTTTATTGAGGAGCCTCTTGAGGCTATAAAACTCAGGCATCGAAGAAGGGAAAAAAGTGAGTTGGCAATAAAATTCAAATCTCCTGTATTACTTGTACGAAGGACAAAGCTAATAAACTTTATTGAAACAAGATTTATTTTTATTTTTTATTAATCAAGACTTTAGACCTTAAGTCTTGATTTATGAATTTTTTTGATGTTTTATTCTTATAGTATGTTCAAGTTTTATAATTTTTATAATAATAAAGATTTGACTGAGGTTTTTTTCTTTTTTATCAAGTTAACAAATTATTAATTATGTAAGAAGCTATAAGCTTCCATCCTCTATACGAATGTATTACCGTTACCCCGGTAATTATGTTACCGCAAATAAATAAAAATGATATTTTGAATATCGTCCCCAATGATGTGTTATATATAAACCTCCAACATACTAACATAGGATGTAGCGTCTATAAAACGCTTCCAAAGGATTTTTCCCGAAAATTTCAACAAACAGTATCTCTAGGAAGTTTTTGAAATTCTTTTATGTACAGTAAGTTTATTTTCTTTTGTAGATTTTTTTTGTATGTTCTCATAGGCATAGTTTTCTTTTAAGATCATTGACAAAGTCTCGGTATTGATTTACATTTACGTAATATTTTGAAGTATGATAAAATTAATCATATTTTGTGAGCTTTTATTCATTTATTTTTTAACTTTTCTAGCAAGATAATTTTTTTTTTTAATAGGATAACTTGCCACCTAGGATAACTACTTCTAACTAGGAGGTATGATACTATCTCGAAGTAAAACTCATCTCTTCTTATAATGTAACCGGAAGTGCTGCTTTAATTCGCTCGGTTATCGAAGCTTTAATATTAAATTGTAGGCTATGCTACAATTTTCATTTTACATATTTATTTCAATATGGGATTACATATATTAAATGGGATTATTTCATTGACAATTATGGTTTAAATTAGTATTTATCGTTTCATTTAGATAAAATGTAGTTATTATTTATAATTATTATCATGTTATATTTATATGTTTCTGAGAAAAACGCTGTACAAACCGACTTAATCAGTACAATTCATTGTTACATATATCGCTGTTGGTATTTTGCAAGAATAGTGAAATGAAAATCATTTATATTAACCAATAACAAACAATACACCCAAGCTGGGATGTCTACATTCATCACAGTAAAAAGAAGTAAACAAAAACGTGGATTTCATAAATAAATAACAGAAATTCATGCTAATAATTTGGGCTAATATTGATAAAAAAATTATAACAATCCTTCATTTCATCTCAAGCTTCTGTGGTTTCAGTGTTTATTTGTGAGGACCAAAGCTTAGAGTAATTGCATATTTACCGGAATGTCTTAATTGGGCAATCTTTTTCACGTACTTATTATTTGCTTAAAAAATATTTTCTCCATGATAATTATCTTCTTCATATAATTTAGCTACATTGTGACAAATAAGAGAAGAGATTAAGTTATACTAATTTTCCCTTGTGAGGGTTCCAGAGCAATGAATAAAACTAAAATTTTAATTTTACTGAGCAATTTTAAAACTAAAATTGTAAACATATTGTAATACATTAGAGGGAACGACAAGAGTAAAGTTCAAACTTTCTGTAGTGAATGTAGTTAAAAATTAAATTTGTCAGTTAAAAAAAAAAAATGGTAATTCATGAACTGAGCTATTCTAGCATTGGAAGAATAGCTCATTCTCGTATGTTCTCTCACCAGAATTACTGAAAGGCCTTCAATGAATCTGGGGCAAGGGTTAGAATTAAGTGGAAAATAAATGTGTCGAAGTTGGCTAAAGTTGGAAGAGGCGGGAAACTCTAATTGCAGCCCAGAGTTACTAACTTGCTGCTAGATCAGTTTTAATCTAACTTTACTGAGTTGCGCAACTAACAACGTCGGTAAGCACAAATATTTTTACATTGGAAAATAATTTGTTAGAACTTTAGTTGTATCCGGTTTTATAGGGAGTGGAGTAGCTCAGCGAGTAAAAAAATAAATTGATCTTAGAATTAGTTTTATATTCAAATTCTGCTGAAATAAAACGTAAGTATTTCATCCTTTATTACCTTTTAAAAACTTTTTGTTTGTTATATTATTTTGATATTTCCTTTTAAAAATTTCTTTTCCAAGACATTCTACATACAGTTTGCCAACTGGATCTTAAGTACTGCAAACTATAAGACAATGACTACCCTGCGAAGCTGATATAACGCAGCTTGCCCTGTCATCGATTACTAGAGTTGCTCCTTTAGAGTTTGCCAAGTTGTGGCCCACTGTTTCTCACAACATTTCAAACTAAATCTGGCACCGACTGCACGACGTAATAAATAGTGATGGTCGGTATCTGCTTCATGCGATAAGTGTTATCAAAATTGACGAGACTATGTTCAATCACGTAACAACCTCAAAAATGTTTAATCTGATGCTTGTTCATACTAATATTGGGTTTCCTGCTTTAGACAACTTCACTAACTGACTAACCAACGCTATACAAATTTTAAAATTATAATAAACTGAAACGTGAACTTTTTTTATGTGTTGAGTGATAAAAAAAAATGAAATTCTACAAGTATTTAGTATACGTAGATCTCATTTTGGAAAATCATGTTTTCAAGATTTTCTTGGAGAAAGATGAGTCAATAAAATAATTTAAATGGCTATTTACACATATTTGAGTGGAAAAAAAACACAAATGACTACTTAAAAATTTCAATAAAACATCTATTTTGTATTTTTTTTTTTTAATCTCACACCTAGCAAAAATAAATGCTGACTGCCAGTGAATATGTGTATAAGCATAGGGGGGGGGGGATAACTATTTTTTCTATATAATAATTTATAGAAAAATTAAAAAAAAAATCCTTCAAAACTGAAACCATCCTTTATTAATTAATTAGATAACTTTTCGGGTATTGGACACACTCCCTTGTCCATTTTCTAGTATAATGTCCTAGAATCATCTATTAAAACAATAACAGAGTTTGAATTTTCTCAGAAATTATTATATAGAAGAATTGGTAACCATTAGAAAATAATATTATTTAAACTTTTTTTTTTTAAATTGTATTATTGTTTTAATTTTGCCCTACTGTTAAAAAGAAGTAAGTCGTGAAGCATTATATTCATTTTTCTAACAATTAAGGAGTTCGATTATTTTAAAGTAATTATGAATTACTAATTTTCAACCAACTACGGAACACGAAACCGCCCAAAGCTGACCCTCTACCAGAGGCATCCTTGCCAATTCGCTGGAGCAATTCGATGCTCTTTCCTGCCTTCACCACCGACCACCCTCAAGCAATCTTTCTCCTCGGTTTGGCAATCTCCCGTTCCCTTCCTCGGTCTCAATTTTCTGCTCGTCGGACTTAAATTAATGGGCTCAGACTCGGTCATTTGGCCTTTCCTCAAGCCTTCCGCAGCCCAGTCATACTCCATGATGATTACAGTTCAAGCCCTTTTATATTGAGATTCTATTTTTAGAGAGGAACTAATGGATCTCCGATTCGTTAGAGCTTAATGAATTATTTAAAATCTGATTGGAGTGCCGATAATGGATTCCTTTTGATTACAAAAGACCTCATTACAATTTCTCTTACTTTGGACTTATTCAGAACCCAAACGTTGCCAATACAGTCAAAGAATTTCTAGTAAATTGTTAAATTAAAATATAAAAAGATTTTTATTATAAATTAGATTTACAATTTAATATACAAAAGTGATCAAGTTTTTCCATAAAAACAAACTATTGTATTTTTTTAATTTTAAAATATTTACATGTAATTATTGTCTTTCGTAAACTCTGAAAACACTTTTTATGTAATTTCACGGAAAGGATTGGCTACCATTACTTTTGGTGTTATGATCTCCTCTTGTGAGATTGTGACATGTACATCTCACAATACTTGTTAAAAGTGAATGTTCTAAAGGTAAGATATATAAGGCTAGAATGGAGAGCGAGGATAGTGGGGTCATGCCGTTTTCTAATTTTAACCACTTTTTAAATGTTGTTTAATTTAACTAATTTTTTTCAGATATCTCTTTTAGTTTTAAATAAATACTTTAAAGAAAAGACCTGACCTAAATTCTAGGTTTTAAGGAGCAGGATGGGAAAGGAAAGTGTTATAAGATATCAAACTTTTCCCTATTTCCAGGGATTTGGATTTGTCCAAATTAAATAACAAGTAGAGTTGAAATAAGGCTAAATCATTTAAATAAATAACATAAAGTGTTCTAGATTACGGTACGATAATTTACAAGAGGTAATTAATGTGGTTTCAACTGATTTAAATGGCTTATGGTAGTAAAGTCATCACCATTTAACAGTAAAATAACTTTTAAAATTGGTGACTTAATAACATAAGTTATAAATGTGAATACATTATTGTTTTATCATATTTACAAGGTCATTATTTATAATACTCTAAACAGAAACGCCAAATGGTTTATTTTCCATTTGATGTAGGTAGCTCTTTAATTTTATATTTACGTAGTTTATTTATTTTTTTATTCATTAACGTTTTTGACCAATTTGGTAAATGGGTATATGAAGTTGTAATAACCATTCTTTTATAATTCATGTTTGTCGTGAAATATGTAAGTATTTAAAAAGATTAATAAATGGCCCTCAGATGGGGTTGCTGTGTACGAAAAAAAAATTATATTATATTTATTAAATAAATCAATTTTATATCCAAATCAGTCTCAGCACTTTATTATTCATTTGTCCAACGTTTCGGCCTTTCTAGCCATCTTCAGGGACATCTTCAATATAAAAATCCTTCTCACATTAATTTATATTTTCTATTTGCAGGCTATTCTGCCCAGGTCAATTTCTTTATTTAAAGTTAAAACCTCTTTATTTAAATTTTAAAACCATTCATTTATTTTTTCTATAAGATTATCCA
>NW_027111312.1:647112-653866 GCF_000696795.3 Halyomorpha halys | reverse complement strand
ATTGACCTGGGCAGAATAGCCTGCAAATAGAAAATATAAATTAATGTGAGAAGGATTTTTATATTGAAGATGTCCCTGAAGATGGCTAGAAAGGCTGAAACGTTGGACAAATGAATAATAAAGTGTTGAGACTGATTTGGATATAAAATTGATTTATTTAATAAATATTACCTTGTCTCAAAAAATTTTTGAAATAATATAATTATATTATATTGTTTATAAAATACTTTCATTTAACCTCCCTACAATATATATTATTACTATTAAATGGTATTCGCCATTTTTAAAATATTTTATTAGTTTCGCTTTAGACACTTTATAGAAACCACAATTATCTGTACTACAAAGACATTGCTTAATTCTTCTGTACTGAAGAAAAGCAAGGTATTTTGCCATATTAATTTATTGGTCGATAAAATGAGATGAATTCCTCACTCGCATATTTAAATTATTTAATTTATTATTTTAACCGATAAAACTGTATATTTTTAGACAGAATTGGCCCATGATGTAGTTAGCTATCTCGATTAGTTAATGTTGAATATCTATAGAGCTAGAATATTCGACGCTCTCCTAAAAACAGGAATTCATGTTGCACATGCCCAGGCCAATAAACGCTCAGTATTGACTGCTAGTTACACAGTCTAGTACAACAAATAACTTGTAGTCTGTGCTCAGTTATCTATATCCACTAGTTTTAGGAGATGGTGGCCATATTTTTAGTCACTTTGGTAATAATCAGAAAAGGTTCCTCAGGGATTGGTTTTCATTTCTTTCATCTTCTAGAAAATTTAATTACCTAAAGATCAGTAATCATTATTTGTTAATACCATAATAGGCTTACTTATCTTAATTCTCAAACGGACAATTATAGCGAGTAGGATGGTCAATGTACGACATGTCACAACCACACGTGAGGGGATCATAATATAGACCATGTTTAACATAGATCATTTTAAAATCATACATGAAAAAATACCAAAATGTAGAAGAAGTCTAATAGTAATGAAAATCAATTAAAACTGTGCGACTATGTTATCAACTGTACTTAAAGCTTCGATTAAATAATTTATCATGTAGGATATTAATCCAATATAATTATCATTTAATTTTTATGGGAAGGGGGTTTTGTAATGTTCATTTTTTTGTCGTAAAATAACTATTACTTATTAAGGAATGAGGTTTATTGGTTTATTATATAAAATAATGTCATTTCTTAAATTTATAAATAATCTCCAAAATACCCTATTTTTGTCGTTATGTATGTTCTTTAATTTTCGATTGATCTAAGTATTATAAAAATATTTTTTTAAAATTAATTTTCTACCGTTTTGGTTGATTAAGGAACGTGGAAAAATTCCTGAAATACTTTTGGCTTAGATTGGAAGTCTTCCTTTTGGGCCCATTGCCAGATGTCGAGAAGGACTTTATTTACGAACGCGTAAGGTAGGAAGTTAAGGGGTCAATCGGGCACTAGTGGTACAAGAAACTGCTATAATCGCTTTAACTAAATGATCAATATCAATATAAAAAAATTTAATGCAAGAGAACGAAATATTGAAAACTATATTATTTTTTTTTTCAGTACAATAAATATTAATCTCAAAAAGGTTATAGTCAATATTTCTTGAGGTTAAAATCAATGGAATATTAATGCTTAACATCCTCCGTTACTTAATGAATAATATAAATCCTTTTAATTTTCATCACTGGTAGAATAGTATAAATATTAATTTATCTCTTTTTCTTTTTTAAAAAGTAGCTCCCTTTTTAAGCGTGAGGTTAAGAGTTTCCTTGATTTGGAGCCATTAACTCTAAACTAACTTTTCCCAATTTAATAATCGTCTTCCTTTCTATCTTTCTCACTGTTTTCTAGCCCTAAGTGGTACTTAAAGCTGAACAAATTGCTGAGTACCTAATGGAAAATTTATTTTATTTAGGATAATGTCATTTCGGCAATGACAATTAGGTAATTGTTCTTTATCGGCTTTCATTAACGTTAAAATAATATTTAAGATTATCGATCTCATCTCAATCTCTTGAGATGATGTAGTAATCCCATAAGAAATAGGAGAAGTTGGGAAAATTCACTTCTTAAACATTTATGTATTTGTTGCAATTATTAAATGTTTTTAATATATATAGTAACATGTACCTTATAGATAAATGAATATAGCCATATATAGTATGTATAGATGTTACTGTAGTTATGAAATAATATAAACCAGTATGGTACGTCTTCAGAAATAGAAATTCAGAAATGTACTCCTCATATTGTACCTTGTATATATCGCTGCTTTGCTTCAATAGCAAAGCACATCTGGCCAAAAAAATGCCACATCTAGGCACATCTGGCCAAAAAAAAGTTGTTTTACTACCACTTTCCCATATATGGAATATATAGTTAGGGGAAGAATGCAAAATTTCGAAATCGAGTTTTCGACGGAAATACATGCTTTGAGGTACCCTTTGTCCAAGAAAAATTTAGTATCCCGAAATGATCTATGTATATTTGTGTCTCTGTTTTGGTGAACAGTAGCTCAAAAACGAAAAGTCATAGCTGTTTGTCGGGGGGGGAGGGAGGAGAGAGGGGAGGTATGACAGTAACTTTTTCGATAAAATCAACTAACCGGAAGTGTACTTTATATATTCGATTTTCCGGTTTTCTCAAAAACGGTTCTAAAGAATAACTTGTTAATATTTAAAAAGCCCCTGAAATTGAAAAACGGCATCAAACCCTCCACTCCCGCCCTCCATGGTAGCCTAACTTATCTGACTTTTCGAACGGACAATTATAGCGAGTAGGTTGGTCGATGAACGACATGTCACAATCTCACAAGAGGAGATCATAATGCTAAAAAAAGGCCATCCTTCCCCGCCGAACCCGCCCCGCTAAACCCCCGGAGAGCGACGGCCCTATATAACTTTTGAAATATTCGAAGATTCGAACCCGGATTCTTGGTTAGTATTCCATTGCCTTACAATGAGCTACTTAATCTCATAATTAAACTTAGTATATCCGTGTAAGGTTTAATATTCTTTAATATTAGAATGGTCTTATCCTCATTGAAATAGTTTGTTTGCTATGGCATTAATTGCGAATGTTTAAAACATTCTCAGCATAAATCTGCTGATTTTTATTTTAATCAAAAGACTAAACCCTCTGTTCCGAGAGATCGCCCCTCCGCCAAGACCTGGGAGGTGGCAGAGAACAGTCCCCTTGGTCGATGTCCTCGACGAGGGAAGGGCTTTGGATTCTAATGTCTAAAGTTGATTTATTCACAATTTAACCAGCGGAATGGCCTCAATAACTTTAAACCTGGACCCTGCACATCACCTTAAAATGCCACAAGGCAATCGAAGGCATTGCAAACTACCAGATTTACATATACCTACCTGTATGTATTTATTCAATTACTTATTAAGGGTACAAACAAATAAAAATAAATAAAACATTGTCAGCAGTACTAAATGATTAATAAATATAAAGTATTTAAATAATTGACGAATAAGTAAAGTTAAAAAAAAAAATCGAGACAGGCTTGAATCGGGGAAAAGAAACAGTCCAACCGGTCTCTTCCGATTACATATATACGTTTGCGACTAAGTCGTCTTTTGTTAACCATCTGAAAAAAGTTAATATTCCTTATTTCTAATCCCAGAAATCTAAATATGTATTTTAGAAAATCACAAAATAGAGCAATAACTAGAACATTAGTTCACCCATTTACTCAAAACTTGGGGATGTAAAAAAGGTGATAGGTGAAAGTTGTGTGAATACCGCACGGCACCAGTTTTTTATTTTGTATTTGACGTATTTCATATATTTGTATTTGACGTATTTCATACATTTTTGTGATGTTAAAAGCTACTATAATGTTAAGAAAGTCGACAGGAGCCCTGCAGTACAATCTTTTTAAAACGTCCTATTAAAAAATAAATTAAAACTTTTTCGTTTGTGAGATATACCTCTATTCAAGCAATGCCAACGAATCAAGAAGCTTAAGCTTATTATAGGAAAACCAATAAAGGATTCCACTAGCTAATCAATAAATTGTTAACATGAAAGATCAAAGTTTATTTGTTTTCAAAAATTGATGTAAATATCTTATGTACCACTGTAAGTGGGTATCTTCATTAATCTATAAGTTACTTCAGAAAAAAACACGAGTACTTACTGATCAACGTATAAAAAAAAAAAAAGGTGAAAAAACGTCCAGAACAATTCAATTAGGAGTGTTATTATAGCAGGCTTCTAATTTAAGAGAGTAGGAGAGAGAGTTAGGTGTCTACCATTACTTGCGATGAGGTGCCATCCGTCAAAGGACATCTTAGCCCGCTTATCATTAATCATATCTTTAGGGAAAGTTTGGTGACAGTTTAGCCACCAATTATGATACCTCATGAGCTTGTCTAGTAGGCGTATCCCTCGGCCATTTGTAGCTTTATGAGTGATCTAGATTTTATGGCTTGAATAGTCTCGAGGATGCCTTTTCATTAAAAAGTTTTAATAAAAAGAAAATGAATTATAAAAAAAGAAGCCTTAAAAACGAATAAGTCTTAACACTGTAGATAAGTGAAATGAATAAATTAAATTGTTTAGTAGTACGCAGTAGTTTTAATTCTAACATATCATCCAAATTAATTACCTGAGACGGTCTAATATTCATTTTTTAGATTTATTTTTTATTAATATAGTTGTTTGAGAGTGGTTTAGTTTCTTTTTAAAAACAATTTTGATCCCTTTTCTCTCAACTTTATTCTTTTTTAACGTCCGACGTTTCGACCTCTCAGGTCATTCTCAAAGATTCCTTATTCTGTCTTCATTCCTTAAAATTCACTACTGCCGGCTAATTGCCTTTGTCCTAATAATTTCATCTATTAAACTCTTTCCTAAATTTAAAACTTTCAATAACTACTTTTATGTTCATTAACAAGCCCCACTTGTCTAGTAGGCGTATCCCTCGGCCATTTGTAGCTTTATGAGTGATCTAGATTTTATGGCTTGAATAGTCTCGAGGATGCCTTTTCATTAAAAAGTTTTAATAAAAAGAAAATGAATTATAAAAAAAGAAGCCTTAAAAACGAATAAGTCTTAACACTGTAGATAAGTGAAATGAATAAATTAAATTGTTTAGTAGTACGCAGTAGTTTTAATTCTAACATATCATCCAAATTAATTACCTGAGACGGTCTAATATTCATTTTTTAATTACCTTATTTTAGAAGCAATAGCTGCGAAGCATCATATTTAACAATATTAATTAAATAAAATATATTGTACAATGTAAGTCTCAAAACACTACTTATTTGAAAGTCTAAATTATTTATTTAAGCAATAATAAACAGTCTCAAAAAAGTGAAAAGATTAAACATAAAATATTAATTAAGCAAATTTATCTCGGACATTAGATTTTGCGATATAAATTGTCCTCATGAATCGTTCAGAGTCACAGCCTCTGTGCGGTGTTCAGTTGGGGATGTCTATAATATTATAATATGCATATATAAACAATTATGATTGCACTCCTAATTTTCATTTCAAAAATTGCGGTAATAAAAACAGTCGATGAATAAATATTCAGATAATACAAAATACAAATCTATAAGATTAAAATGATGGCATACATGTGTTAAAAGTGTTAAATAAAGATTAATAGGGTACTGAATACCGATAGATACTCTTCTAAAGAATGTTACTGAAAAAATTATTATGAGAATGTCTAAGAAAATAAATCTTAATACTAAAATTAATTAATAAATCTTTGTTAAATATTAACAGCTATATTTAATTTATTAGTAAAATACTTTGTCACACAATTTTCTCTTACTAACCGAAATTAAATTCTGTTCATATAGTGTTATGTTATATTATAACGATATTTCCTCTAACTATATAATCATATAGAAAACTGACTTGCCATAATAACCATAGAAACAAGCAAACATTTATTTATAAATTCAGGTTGTTTATGAGTTTTTTCTTTTTTTTTTTTGTATTACTCCCTATTATCCCCTACGTCTTCATGTTTTTTTAATAATATTATTGGCTTCCCAGTAGTATATTATCTAATTATCAGTATCCATATTACTAACAAAATTTAATTTTAAACCTGGGACAATATTTCTCCCTTAGGTAATTAAAAAATTAGTTTTCATATTTTATATTTATCCAATTTTTATTACTACTAGCCATGAATGATAGTTAATTATTTCAAATAAACAAAAGAAAACAAGATTTAAAAGCAATTGTTTTGTGTATAATTCTGTTGATTTATTTCATCCAGTATAAGAGCTACTAATTAATAATTAATAATAAATAATTAAAGGATAATTGTTTTTACATTGATAAAGCAATTTTAATGAAAATCTATTTTAGCCCAAAGTTTGATATAACATCTCCCATTCATATACGTATTTTCAACACGCTATTTGTACTCTGAGGACTATAAACCTTCTATTTCGGTTAAAAAATCGGATTCAGATATATATAAATCTGTACCGCTACAATCCATGAAGGCTGGGGGGTGCTGACCTTTGTAAAGTATTGTTTTTCGACCAACGGTTCTGTAAGGAGGGGATTTGGTCAGAATCACACTCGATCCTTAGATTTTTCAATATTAAAGGCACCCAATTTATGAAGCTGAGAGGATCTATAGTCTCCCGAAACCATAGGGTTGACTCAATAACAGTTATTTGATAAATAATTTCAATCACTGCCGGATTCGAACCAACGCTGCTCCCTACATATATA
>NW_027111312.1:636497-646472 GCF_000696795.3 Halyomorpha halys | reverse complement strand
GAGGGGGGGAGGGAGGAGGGAGAGAGACAGAGAGAATATTCAATATATTTTTATAAGAATTTAATGAGAATTCACTTAAACATATTATTTTTCAAATAAGATTCCAAATAAAATTTCGTTATCAAAAACATTAATTATAATTCGAAAACTCAAGTGGGTGTGCATAAGAAATAGTTACTGGTTTTGGGTCAGTAATTTATTAAAACACTTAATACTTAGCCAAGCCACTGAAATATCAGAGGAATGTTTTGTTTTGAAAGCGGCCTGATGGCTCATTTGAAGTTGTTTTGTTCTATTATGAGGGGCGGGTGATGTTTTCTAGAAGCGGGCCAAATTGCTCGTAGCAATCCAGATAGTCCTCTTTTGTAACCGCCCTTGTTCTAGCGTAATAGGGAAGATAAATACTGGCACAGTTTCAAATGTACCAGGCTGTCTTAAAGTATACTCTTAGTTTTAATACTATAGGGTTCCTCTGAGAATTATTTACATAGACCCATTACACTGCATTTAATAGGAAAGAACTACTCATCGTCCTTTGAGTAAGTGAACTTTAGGCCTCCAGGTGTTTTTAAATGACCGCCAGAATAGTGGAACATAATGGTAATAGACCATTCTGCCATTTCAATAAAGTGGACTGGAAATTTTTTGAATAAACAAAAAATGCGAAATTAGAAAAAAAGACTTTTTAATTCTAATAACTCCAATCTAGATTTATTCTATTATTGACGACTCTGCTTTGAGTATTTATGTCGTTATAACTTAAGATTAATTTCGAAATGACTGAACCTAAATCAAGAACCGTGAAGAGAAATAACATGGTAGTGCCTTTATTTTAGTAAAATCTTTAAAGCCTAATACCGTTATACAACTCACCCCCTATTGACAGATAGGGATAAAGCAAGCCATTCGGTCCGAAGTGAGAAGCTCTCGGTGTAATAAAATCCCCCTGGACCAGAACCAGCCTGCGAAAGAACTGTAATTCATTCTGCTTACATTGCAAATGTGATCGTCCTCCATGAATGCTAAACTCTTATACAAGGGCCACTCTTGTTTAGGGGTGTATCCTTATGGGAATAACTTGTATTGATGAGCCCCATATTTTACTTTTATAAATATTTATCAGTTCCTCGCTCCCCACAACGGGTGTAATGGTATTAATTTTGGGTACATAGCAATTCATAGGAATGCTTATAGGATGATTTAATTTAACGAATACCTTTTAAGATCATTGTTGGTAACCAAAATACTGTAGGAATTTTTTTATTTCTTTAATTCCTATCATTATTGTTTTATCATATGCTTTACTTTATGTTTCATAAATTATTTGTTTGTCTTTAAATTAGGAATATTTTTGTTTTAATTATTTAATTTATTGCATATGCCATTTTCATCTAAGACGTCCGTAATATTTGTAAAAGTGGATTAGGCAACTTAAAAAGCCTTAGTAGCCTCTTATCTCCAATGCTGTTGTTTTGTTTTGTTTTTTTGCGGCCAAGACTCCCACTGGAGTCCTATACCACCTAACAATGGTTGGGGGTCAAAGTTTTTCATTTTGTGGGGCCGCCACTCAATGAAAAAAGTCGATACCCTAGGCCGGATTCGAACCAGCACCACCAATAGACATCAATCAAATTGGTAAGATAATGTCTTAACCAGTGAGCAGAAATTATTTACACCCTTATGTTGTTTTGACATTTATGATTCTACCCTGTCAGAGGCTATGATTCTACCAGGCAGAGGATAATAAAAACATTTATGATTCTACCCTGTTTTTATTATCCTCTGCCAATAAACAATCAGGAAATCTGTTTCATTTGGTTATATATTATTATATTCTGGTCAGATTTTTTATTTTAAATTCATAGGAGGGACACACAGACAGACTAATGACATAATATGGGTTTTTTGGTCTAAGGGACTCTGAAGCACATAGATAAGTTCTAAACTACAAATTGAAAATTTGGCCTTATTAAGTACTCCCCCCTTATCGAATTGGCAAGAAAAGTAAAACATGAGAATAAAACGGTATCTCTTCTAATACTGATTCAGTTTCGATGGCTTTATTTATTTTTATTTTTTTGTCTGTTTGTTTTTAACTTTAAAATAAAAATATACATCATTTACAATTAAATATTTACTTTTTGAGTTCGGAAAAGGGACTTGAATGAAAACATTTTTCGAGAAGTTTAGAAGATTAAATATTACCAATATTATTATTTTTTTTTTTTAAATATTTTAAATGAATGTGTGAAAAATACTTGAATCCTATACGTTTTCTCACAAATTTATAATTGTTTTATATCGTTATGATAGATTTTTTTTTTATTATAGACAAATAATATAATTGATAAATTAATTTTTTTTCATAAGACCAAAAAACACTAAAAACCTGTTACTCTAATATATCTCTATAAATATTCCAAAATTAACTCACAACCGTATAGCTGCATATTCTTTATAATATTCCTTCAATATAAAATTAATAATGTTGAGGTTTGGGTACTAAACGATTTTGATTTATTTAATTATATGGTAAATTTCTAAAATTCCATTCATAGTCAGTGGTTCGTATAAATGCAATAACATCGGTCGGGTGGACTTGGTAATCTGATTTTGTTAATTGTGAGCTTCAATTTCGAGCTTTGTAACGAGGGGGAGGTAGAGCTGCTCATTGGCTATAAATAAATTCTTAATCTGTTTTATGATTTCATTGGTATTATTATTTCTTTTTTTTTTTTTAATTTTTACTTTTTGTCAATTTATTCCATATCTCACGGTCTAATTTCGAAATGTTGTTTTAAATATTACATTTCTTGAGAATAAATATTAATTTAAATGTCAAATTTCTTATAATGTTTATTTTCATTTTTTTCTTTAAATAGTCAGAAATGTTTCTCATAATTCCATTGAATAAACATATCTATTTGATCAACTAAAAAGTGATTTTATCACATAAATACAGCTCCCATTTTTATACTCATAGTGGAAATATATTTTGAAAAAATTAAACAACCCTCCGATTCGAAAAAAAAAATTAAGAGTTACGGAATGAATTGGTATTACTATTTCAGAGAGTATGTCACTATTACATAAATAATATTTTTTAAAAATAAATGAAAATAATTAGAATTTCAATTGTGAATTAAAGATCAAAATAATCTTTGAAACTAGATATCTAGTGCCTACCTGTTACTTTTTCAATCCATTTGACTTTAAATATTGCCAGAAACACCCATCGTTGGAACTAAGCCAGCGGAAAGTAACTAATTTTCTTAATTTTTTTTGTTTACAGCAGAGCTACAAATTCCTTAGATTATTAGTCTCATATTTTATGTTTTTATTTAATAAATTACAGAAGTCTTTATAACGATTTTTTTTTCATTATAAACCCACACACATCAAACAAGTATTTAGCACTGTATTATTATAAATAATAATACAATATTATCGTAAATATAGAAAATTAATTAATCTAATAGCACAAGTAAATGTGCTGAGAAGGTAGAATTGTATGGAAATGGTTTGTTAATAGCCCTTAGTAGCACTCCATTAAATGTACCATAAAAAATAACTGTTATAAATTATTGTCAGAGTTCCCAAATCATTATTAGTATTTCACTAGGAAACAAGATTACAAACTTTAATCGTCCTGCGTTGGTGTAAAGTTTACAATGAAAAGTTATAAATAGATGTCTAATTCAGGAAATGATTCCAACTTATATCTTGGTAAAACCTTGATAAACAATTTTGTTTGTGTCATGCTAAGTAATTTATGTTGTATTTATTTTACACGGCAGTGATTCGTTAGATTCATTGAGTGCTAAAATCGTATTGTACTTTAGATTATATACCTTAGACTATAGACAATATCCTTGTTATTTAATTTTAAAACGGAATATTCCATTAGATATAATTACTTAATTATTCAACAGTCCAATATGAAAGGTTAAAGAGATCAATTTGGATTAGTAAACCGTTGCTAATCAAACAAATATTTAAAATTTATTGGGACTCACATATCATGCTGAAAATTTATTTAAATAGGTATGCTTTCATGTTTTTATTTTATATGAAGTGTGAAACTATTTTATAAACAGGAAGATTTTTTAATATCCTTAAAAATGAGGAAAAACTATTTTTCGGAAAGAAGGAATCCAAATCTGCTTGCTTTTAGAGAAAAAGTACATATCTCAAACGAGTTTTGAAAGAGGTTTTTATAAGCTTGGATATGCTTTTACGTCGTTGGGCGTCAAACATTGGGTGATCTTCAATACCTTGATTGAAAAAAAATAATTATTTGAAAAATGCCAAAAAAATAAATAAACTGTATGTTACTCTACATAGGAATATTTCTTGCAGGTAAATACAAACGTAGAGACAATGATATTAATAGATCATTCCTTGTCTTTCAGTTCGTAATCTGGTATGAATTAGGATTAAGACCAATCACGAACCACCCTTCTAATTTCTGTCCAACAATCTCGCTCCTCTAATTCTTACAGTTCTGTGTTTTCTATTATTTTTTTTTCACCAAATTATTATTTTTATGAAACATAAATCGAGATGTTTACCATAATTCCAGTCTAAATTTTGTATTTTGGGACTGTCAATCATTGGTTAGTGGACTAGTCCAAAAATTCGATAATTCTTGAAATACAGTAGAAATTAATGATTGTAAACATATGCCATTCAAAATTAAAGAGTAGGAATGAAGAAAATTATTTTTGCATAGCATACGATATAAGACAGAGGAATAAGGATATTAGATGATTTTTTTCAAGAAGATGATTATCAGTGTGAAATATCTTGTATCTGGATATTCACTTCTTTTTTAAGCTTAATTCTTCAATATTTTAACAGCTTAATTTGTTTTTATTTTTTCGGTTGGAATCGACGTCAGTGCCAAAATATTGAACTCGTTTTTATTGGTTTAATATAACTAGATATATAAAATAAAATGTTTTTTGCACACTCAAACCTCGACTATTTACGGGGCACCTGAGGTTTTTTTTTTTTTTTTTTTTTTTCTTACCTCCTACTATTATTTATTTATTAAAGCTATTACAATTATTCATAGTACAACACTGAGGTTTTTTTTTTTTTTTTTTTGTAATGGAGTAAATCATCACTAGTCATAAACACCATTAATTTCATATTTAATTTTGCTTGTTTTATTATTATTATATATGTCCGGAACACCAATTCCAGTGTTTTATCATCGTTTCCGAGGATTTTTGCAATTGAACCGGGTTTTTTGGGGGTGCCATAGTACGACATGTGATGTACGACAAACGAGAAATTCCTGGAAGATGTTACTAATTGTCTAATTGTAGTTACAATATTAACATTTTCGAGGAGTTTGTTTTGAGATAAGATAGGAGTGAGTGAGCCTCGTGTGACCTATTCTAAGCCTAGTCAGTACGACCTCCTCTCTACGACATATTCGGCTGAAGGTACCCCAGGGCATAACGTTCTTTTTAATAATTTTTAATTTTATCCTTGGGTTTTCGATCTACAAAGTTTGCCAACTATCTCTGAGGACTTTAGGCCTAAATATTAACACTTGTTCTTCTTAAACTTTAGATTTACCTAAAAAAACGTTTCATCAAAGTGTAGAACATACGTCTTCTTGTATTACACGCTTTAAATACTTTTCTACATACACAATCAAATTTTTAAATAATTACCTACGTAATAGTCTACTACAACACAGTTTGACTAGGAGCGTCATCCTAGTCCTTGGATAGTGACGAGTAATTGAATCAATTATTGCCAGCCTCCATTTCTCGGTCTATATACGCTACTCTTCCATTCAAATATACGGATGTTTTTTAAAACACATTCGTAATTTCAATATTAATTGGTTCACTTTTCATCTACCGTATTAGTTCAGATTTCAGCGTCGTGAAGCATCAGTGTAAAATCCACTAAATCGGAACGGTTTTTGATTGATTTGGAAATATTATTTCCTTAAATTTGTGAAATTATAAACTGAATGGACGTATTACTTCATTCAAGACTTTCATGGCTGAGTTTACAGACACAGACTTAATAAAGTCTAGCAAGAGTTTTGCCAAGGCTCAGCTAAATTGGTAAATAAGCCACCATCCACGATAAGTTTTATATTTAAACCTGCAGTCGTTTTAGTCTTATTTTTTAAAGTATACATCAAATATTATGCATACTAATTTTATTAGTAGTTTGATATTGAATACAATTTTCTTTGATTTCAGGTAAGTTTAATACCCAGTATTGGAGAGCACAAGAAACCACTGTTGAACCATAACAAATAAGTATATTTTTATTTTTATTTTCATCGGCTATAGTCTGAAGACATACGGAGGCAGTTGGCCTGGAAAATGACATAACACATAAGAAAAATACCACAAAAAAAAAAAAATATGAAGGAAAAGAAAAATGAAAAATAGACAAATCTTATCTTAGAAATCATATCAAACAAATAAGTACTTTTTCAACTATAAAATAATAAAAATTGAATGAGAGTTATATGTGATGGTTGATGTTTTTTATTTATCTTAACTATGAATTTGAAAAATTGTATATTTATTTCTGTTGGTTATCTATATTATAGATAACCATAACAATGACAATATAACAATAATAATTACCAACAGAAATTCCCTCACTTATAAGCTTATATTAAATCAGAGATGGGTTGATAATTGCCCAGATACTTTTTAAATGTTATTTTAATTTAAAAATTTAAATCTGAAAACCCAAATTAAAGTAGCTGTTATCTTATTTCTAAATTAATTGCTCTAGATTTGGACTAGTTAATGATTAATCATATACATATATATTTAAATTTTTATCAAGCAAATTAATTTAAACCAAAGAATCTTCATTCTTTTCATTAATTATCTTTTTGTATAAAGTATAAATTACTTCTAAATTACAAAACCCTAAAGGAGAAATAGAAACATTTTATTAAATACAATTTTTTAATTATGAAAATTATTTTATAATTATTCTTTTATACATTTGGTGTTATTCAAGATTTGCATTAGCCCTTCTCTTTCTCAAAGATTGACGATTTCTACGTATTGATATTTTTAATTTTACAGCGAAATCATTAACAATTAAAACAAATTTTTTGTGATTATATTAAAATTATTAAATTATGACTCTATATATCAAATTATGACCAAATCTTCCATCACTTCACGCCTGCAATTTTTATTTAAACTGAAACTTTTATATGACCGTTAATACACGTTACTACTATTTGAAACCAAAACGAGCTCTCTGCAACCATTAGTCTTAGTTAGACTACGTCCACCAGTCGTAAATGTCAAATTTGCCGTAATTGTAAATTGGGAAATGTTACCAAAGATATTCATTTTATTTGGGAAAAAAATTTTTAATGGTATTTGAATTAAATATGGTTAGCTTTAAATTCCCTTCATAAGATAATTTAGACTTACTGTTTCACCTAAAATATAATATATAACCTAAAACATCAATAAAACGTTTGTAATTACCGCTTGAACATTTTTAAGTTCTGAGAATAACCATTTCTTTTTGGTTTATATACCCAGATAAAAAATAAATTAGCATTTATTGTTCTAATTATTACATTTTAAGAAATGGTATAGACAAATTAAAAAACTGAATTGTTCAAACATGCTTTTGAGAGTATAATAGCTGAATATTTAAAAAATTATTTTCTAGCAAAATTGTAATAAAAATTGTCCTTTCATAATTTTACACTATACATTATTGAATTATACTATTATTTGTGCTAACTGAATAAATTGATGCATTATTAGTATGATGATAAAATTAAATTATTATTCATTGGACTGATATATATTTTAATCATTGTTATAGCAGCATTAAAACATAACTGATTCATGCTTTTAAATGTAGAATTGAATATTTAATAAATTATATTCTCGATTATATAAAATTCTTTTTTTACAATTTTTAGCAAGCTATCATTCCATTAATTTATTTCTTAAAAATATCTTTTAACCTTTTCTCTAAAATATGGAATATTTTTGATACAAATTAGAAAAAAAATCATATTTCTTCATTTATGAAGTTGCATTTTGAATATTTCGCTCCAAGCGAATATTAAGCTCAATTCATCTTAATGTATGTCCTGCTTTTCATTAAATGTTGATTTTTATTACTAAGATTTTGATTTGCAGTGAAAAATATACTGCTAATAAATATTTTTTTTTTTTATTATTTACTTTATTGATTTATACATACTAATAGGTAATTCTGATTTTTTTATTAAATCATAAAAACTGGATGGATATACATAACATTTTATTTGGACTTAGTAAATGATAAAATATAAGTTCAAATTAAAAAAAAATAAGTTGTGGCAGTCTTTAGACTGGCCTGTAGTTATCAAATGGAATAATTAACGTATTAAAATTTTGTTAATAATGATCATGCGTTTCCTCTTATAGATTAAGGCAAAAATATTTGTTCTATAACAATAATAATAATAATAATAATAGTTACAATGCTATTCTATTTTTTAAGCTTATTCTAGCTGGAACATTTTTTAAAATGTAATATGAGAATAAGAGGATAGGAACTCACTCTATCGGACCGATACTACCAAGATTGTTAACCTCTTTAAGCTCCTACTCTCATACTACAATATAAAAATTTTCCTGCTAGAACTGACCAGTTATGCCTCTGCCCTCCTACTACTTCCGTTTCATCTCGCGTCACGAAATAAACTTATTCACATATAATTTTTTTTTCTCATGAGTTTTAGTTTTTTTAGAACATCGAAAAAGAATTTTTACTTTAAAAAAAGTACAGTCCCAAACTAATTACTTACAATTCAATTTGTTTAGCATTACGCTAAGCGATTTTCCAACTTGTTCGATTTTCATTTCTTTCCAATACAAAAGGGAAAGTGTTTCTAAAACTGTTTGACAGATTCTTGTCGCTTTACATAATAGCCTCCCCATTTCTGAATTATTCAACAACTAATCGAATAAACCATACACAAATATAAGAGTAAATAAGGTGTCTGCTGTATATATATTATCAAATCGTTTTCCTCTAAACTTCTGTTGTTTTTTTGTTTTGTTTTTCACGCCCCCACCTCCAGTGTGTTAAGCTTGAATCAAAAAGAATATAGAAATATTTTAAACACATACATGTAGTTCCTAACTTCCTAAATGTATCTGTATACATTCCGATTTCTCTGGTAGGTATTAATTTATTTATTTATTTATTATTTATTTAATTAAATTAAAATTAAATCTGTACCGCTACAACCCATGAAGAGTCAGGGGTTCAGTACCTTGTAAGGGAGTACTGTTACTAACAGTAACAGACCAACGGTTGTGCAAAGGAGGTGATTTGATCAGTATCACGCCCGACCGCCAGATTTTTACCCAATTTAGGAAGTTGGGTGGAACCCAGAAGGGCTCCAGAACCCACAAGAGTTGACTCACGGCTACAGTGTAACAGAAAACAATTTTCTGCCCAGACGGATTCGAACTCGGGGTCCTTGGAGTTAGTACCCACAGGCCTTACCCCGCGGCTACCAGCACCCCTCTGGCAGGTATTATGGAGCTTCAATTCTTGAGACTCCAAGGTTTTTCATGACCTATTTGGAAAAATATTATCAATAATTCATAATTTATTTGGCCTTTAAAATAAAAGAAATAATAATAATTATGTAAATTATTAGAATAATATGTATGCATCACAAATAAATAGATGGATAAATTAAATCGTTGTGAAATAAGTAAAAAAGAACGTAAGGAAAATTAAAGTTAAATAAATAAATAATTATTCACTCATTCATAATATATTATGGTGTCAAAAATGTATATTGAAAAAGTATAATATTATAATATGGTTTAATTTTATAATAAAACATAATTACAGAGTTTATGAAGCATTAAGAATAAAGTAGTGCTTTGATACTTAAATAATAAATAGCAGACAGATTGTTGATTATGCTTTATATAT
>NW_027111312.1:635766-636447 GCF_000696795.3 Halyomorpha halys | reverse complement strand
ACCATTAATTCTTTAACCATAAAAAGATTAAATAATAAGTTAATTAAAGTTTTTTATCTACCTGAAGAAAGGTTAACTTAATATACCATTAAGTTATTTACATATACATGACGATTTAATGATTCACTGTGAACCTTTGTTTAGTTAGATGAAAAAATTTAATTATTTGATTATTTAATTATTGTAGGGTTAAATATTATGATTACTAAATGAATAATTTATTTAATAAATTTTTATCAGAATGATTCTAAGAAAATATTCCTAGGATCTAATTAAACCCATAATGTAAAACAAAATATTTTTATTAATTTTAATTTCCTCAATTAAGTTACCCACTTTATAGAGGCTGGGTGAACAGCAGAAGGCACCTGCTCCGAGCCACAAGGTAGAATCTCAGCTAAAGTGACAGAATAAAACTATCTGTTACAGCCAGATTCGAACCCGGATCCTTAGAGTTGGTAGCACTGACCTACTTCGCTTCTCAAAATAGCTATAAATAAACATTAAATTCATTTTTCTACAGATTCCTATGTTCGCTAATACTACACCTTCATGCTCCAATGTATTGAGTTTGATGTCTATGGTTTTAATATTATCCAGATGTAAATAATATAATAAATTTAATAATCTTTTTACTGGAAGAGTCTTATGGAATTAAAATGGATTTAGTGAATGACACAA
>NW_027111312.1:624454-635212 GCF_000696795.3 Halyomorpha halys | reverse complement strand
TCCAGATGTAAATAATATAATTATTTTTTTAGAAATCAAATTGCTAGTATATTTTCTTTACATGTGTTTGTTCTTATTGCTTTTAGCTCTTCTTTATCCAGCAAAAAAATATTAGCATCCTTTTCTTTAAAACAATATAAGAAACATATTTTCGATTAATTTTACTGTAAGAAAGAAGACAGTAACGTCAATAATCTCTGGAATTTGTTTAATGTCGAATCGCAAGTCAATTTTTTATCATAAAAATACTATTTTAGTATCTTCTAAACATTTTTCAAATAAAAATCTCGAATTATATTTTGTTATATTACAGTTAGAAGTAGTTATACTACTATGATGAAACAACCATAATTTATACTTTTGTAAATTAAAGACGACCCAATATTCAACTATGTCAGTTTGACACACGAAAAGGCTCTTCCTTATTAGGACCATTTAACGGGTTGCCTAGACTTGTGTTTGCTGCGCGTAGCAATGCTAATACGTTTTCACTTCTTACAACTAGATTAATCTAGACAAGCAATTTTCTCTATTTGTTCATGGTGATGTCCTTTTTTTGTCTTTATTTTCATTAACCATATGTGGCTTACAACATATTAAATCTACCAAGAATATTCCAGAAAAAATATAAATCACATTTTTTTTAACTACCTGATTCGTGTATACCAGATTATCCAATTTGACTAACAGAGATAGCTTCAATTCTTTCACTTAAGGTGTTAAAAAAAAATTTCGACTCTGACTTGTATTATTAGTTCTGATGATTGACAAGAACTCAAGAATGAAGACATTAAGTCAAGGTTACTGATTTATGCTCCTTTTGCTAATCCTAATAGGGCTAGTTTGTATTTTACGTCTTAAAAATCTATTTTGGTAAAATTAACGATAATAATAAATTATATTAAATAATCAATAATTTAGCGCATTGTTCTGACTCTTCGATGAAAGCCTATTTCATATTGACCAATGTACAAAAAATCATCAAAAAATACTCTTCTTATTATTTTATATTATAACCTGTCTCTTAATAGTCTTGAGGGAAAGAGTATATTGAGGAGAGTAAGCTGCTAGGAAAAGTGAAGCCAAAAAAGGCAGGCCTTATGATGAACTCCAGTGGAACCTGTCACCGGCTGCTTTATGTTCCGGTATAAATTTCAATGGTTGACTTTCATATTGACCTAAACGTAAACCTGAGCTAAGATGTAGCCAAATCCCCTCTATTATGGCTTTGCTTTCCATTTGAAAAAAAATATGGTTTGCCACCCTCTTTTATGTGCAATGGTTATCACTTGATCCTTGAGATTTAGAAGGATATATAATAAAAAAAAATCATAAATAACATTTTATTTATTAACATGTCGAAATCAATAATATCTGTTCTCTGTTGATAAATTACAATTTTAGATTTTCCTAAATTTTAATTTCTATAAAATATTTGATATTGTAGAATATATAATTTTTTGTTTAACTACAGGCTTAAACAAAACTTATGTACGCATACATTTACTATATTCTTTCCAAAAATTCATTTGCCACTCCAGCTAGCAAAGCCTTTCAAAATTTTCAAAGTTTAAAATAAAGCTTTGGTGCCTATAGTACTGAATAATGATTAAAAAGATAGTTTATTATTATTTTTTTGAATACTAACCTTTTTTTTTAAATAGTTAATTCTTTAAAGTTAAAATTTTAAGATAACTAAGCAACAACGAATCAAATATTTCCTCTTAAAATACAACATGAAATTACTCAGTTATGGACAAAAATTGGAATAAAAGTGCGTACTATTTGATCAGTATTAACATTTATGGTCTTTTCATTTATTTTTTATGAAGTTATATTTCACTTATGTTAAAATAATCTTAGAGATAAAAATAAAAATTGTTTATCCATCGGTAGTTTAAAATAAATCAACGCCTTGCTCAGCGTTATAGAACTTTATAGCAAATTTTTATACGTATGTCACGTTAGTGTTATAGGCAACAATTATTCACCATAATTTATTTTTTTCTTTCCTTGAAAATCCCTCAAATTTTTTCTGCAATATTTTATATAACTATTCTAACTATATTTACAATGTTTATATATATAATAAAACTATAGGCATTAGTAATTTGTTCATTCATATAAAAAGTATCATTTAACATACTGATGAAATTATTTTTAAAAAGTTTAGAATTTTTTTGAAAATAAAAAATTACTATTTTTCCACCGGATGTATGTTAGATAGATGGTATTTTTTTCTTTTAACGAATATTTAAGAGTTTCATTATTATTGTTTATTTTTCTTTTGTATATTTAGTAACAAGAAACCGAATATTCGTATTCAGCTTGGATATCTACTTAACCCTCATCAAAACAGATCGGTTTAAACCTTAGAATTTGATGATAATGATCCATCGATTGTTATAGAGACAGTCCTAGCTGTTAATTCACCGAGGTGATGCATCCATAATATCCTGGATCGATGTATCGAGCACCGTACAGCAGGCATATATTACTTTGCCAATAGGGCTTGACATTAATTGCATATTATTCATGCAAATTGTATTATTTACATGCAGAATGTTAACTATATATTGGATACACAGCATATTTAAAAATGTTTACAAACCTTAGCTTTAGAAAACTATGACAGTCAATGTTTTTTTCAATTTAAATTTGATATAAAAATATTATTTGTCTTACTAAGACTGTTCTCATTGATGGAGAATGAATGTTCTACGCTAAGTGTAAATAATTTATCATGAATAAAGTGTAGCAATTATTGTGATCATGAATTCCCTGAACAGCACCGTTTTAAAACCAATTTCCAGTGGAGCAATAAAGTTTCATTTAATAGGACATTATTCGACCCGGTTATTTAAGACCTCTGACGTGTTGGCCAATTGCAAGATAGTTTTAACAGTTTTCCGCTAATAATTATAACTTGCGACCTCCATCGCTTCAATTGTAAGGCAAGCAATTACATAAAAAAGATTTTTATTGTATTTTTCTTAAAAACTGATTAGTATGAAGATATTGGCAACATTTATTGTTTTCACATATTTAGGTTTACACAAAAATTATCTATTTAGTTGAGCGGAACTGATTAAGTTTTCTATTTCAACATGGGGTTGAGTATTATTTCAGATGTTTTTTAGGCATGAAACGTTGCTTAATGAAGAAAATTGTCAGTTAAAAAAAAAAATTTTAAATACAAATATATCAGAAATGCCGATATTTCGATCCCCACTGTGGGTTTTCATCAGAGAGAACTGGAGATGATCCCCAACTCTCCTCCAAATTTGGGTATAATAAGATATTCGTTTTTTAAACAATATTTTTTAAACACAAGCCGAGACAAATGTTAAAGTGAAATTGGCTAAAGAAAATCTAATAATTTTGATATGGAGACTTAATAGATACCACCCCATTAAATTTAATTAAAAGTGGATTAATGGTTCGGCAGATTATGCCCAAACATAAATTTGACAATCAAGCACAAAACAAAATTTGAATCTTGATGCTTGAAACGTATCATACGAGTGCAAATTAGTCAATTTTAGGCCATACATTTTTATAATTGGTGAATGATCATAACCTTAGACAGTGTGGAAGAAAAAAAAAAAGAAGTTTGTCTAACAAGCCGTTGTTTGCATCCAGAAGAAAACTTTGCTAAATAATTCAGACGTGGTTAAATGATAAATTCTGAATTTTAACCATGCATAGATGATCTAACATATAAATCTATTTATTTCTTATGCTCAAACTACTATACGAGTACATGAATTGTTTTCTTCGCGTATTACATACTATTTTTATAAAAATACGTTCTGAAATAATTTTATAATAATAGAATACTATAGAAAATGTTATTTAGCAAACTATTACTATTATCTCTTTGCATAGATTGTTTAGATAATTAGTTCAGAAGTAGGTCATTCACTCCTTGAAGGAGACCCAAATCTTTCTCATGCTTTGGGTACAGATGAGATTGAAGGTTGTTTCAGCCAATCTGCCATCCTCCACCCAATTCCTTAGTCATTGCATGAAAGACAACCCAATGCTGCCTAAATCGCCTCCAGAGCGATCCGGTTAGTTTCCGGAGAGTGGGACGAGTTAAGAATGACAGGAAAGCGAAATTAACGTTGTATAGGGCACTTGACCTGATCAAAACTTCCGGAATTTCGTTGACTTCGTTTGTTTTCTTCAATAGAATCAACTAACTAATGTGTAGACCAGGATCTTTTATTGTAATCCAGATTATTTCGATATCTTTTCCTGAGATTGACACAATCGTATATTCTGTGTTTTTTTCTCTTCATTAACTTATCTTTTTATCACTGATCCTTTATTAATAATTATACTCATAAACATATTTAATAGCGACATTCTTTATCAATACTCAATAATTTGCTAATATGTAATTAAAGAAATACTAAACGAATGAAGGTTGATTTATAATCCAACATTTTCTTTGATTTATTGTAAAGCTTTATTTAACAAAAGCATCAAAAAAACATTTTATCTTGCCGAGTACTTATTTATAAATAGTTTAAAGAAAATTTCTTATTTATTACACAACAACAAGGGGCCATATTCTAAAACGTTATATTTCAGCTATGATCATTAATATTATGTTGGAATTTTTGTATAATTTTCTATTTGCCTTATTTTGTACTGTTGGTTGTCTACGTTTTGCTCAACTGTTCATCAAGAGGAGCAAGTAAATATATAATCAGTTATTTTCATGTGTAATGATTTAAATCGGGTTAAAAAAAATCATTTTTAATGATTTAAATCGGGTTAAAAAAAATACCGTATTTTTTTCCATAAACTGAACAAATATTTTAAGATATTTGGATCTATAATCCCTGGAATAAAATACGAAACGATTTTTTCTTGTAGAGCTTGAGCTTTAAAAATCATCTTCATTTTAGAACTTCATTAATTTTTAAAACTTTGATTTTAGATTAAAACTACTCTATCCACTATTAGATAAACAAATATTTGTGTTCAGCAGGGATATTTGATTATGTCATCTCATCGTGTAACAATTTTTTATGGATGAAGGAGTGTTTTTTCTTGCAATTTTTCCAGAAACTGACTAAATTTTTTTTTCAGCCCTGCATCCTTTTGTTAACGATCCGTTTCCAGATTTTCCTACACTCAAATTATCGAACGATTTGACAGCGAATACCCTTATTATAATAAATCACAGTATTTGTAAAATGAAGTATAGACCTAATAATATGAATAATATTGACATAGGGAAATTTTACATTCTGAGTACTCTCTCACCAAGAACATCATCACACCCGTCTAAACTGTCTAGTTAGTACTCATCGGCTTGGCGTTCTTGGGTGACTGTACACTTAAGATTTACAACAAAAACCTATGAGAAAAGATTACAAAAACCGTTGTACTTTTTTTCTATTTGACTGATTGAAATATTTATACAATCTTCTTGAAGCGATAAGAAAGATACTGTAGCCACATCCTTAATTGAGTTAATTCCTCCAGTCCACATCCTCAGTTAAGTTGACTCCATAGTTCTATTTTTATTTTTTAATTGACAGTTTTATTACTTAATAAATTAATTAGTTAATTATTAATTAATTACCATATGAAAGAAGATAATTTATTCCCAAAACTCTAAAATTCCAGGTTATTTCAATTGTTTTGGGGAAAAACAACTCTTTTTTTTTTCTCGTGATGAACTAGTTATAAAAATATTTTTTAAATTTTATCTGCTAGTTTTGGCATCGCTTCAATTTTTCCCAAAATCCATTGAAGCATCATGTGCTCACTTTATTGAGACTGAATTGACCGCTGGAATGTCATCTGACTGAAATAGAATTTCTGCCCTACCTGTGTTCGGAGATGATTCCTATAGTTTGGAGTCTAATACTTTAATAAATAAGGTAATCTTTAATAAATAAAGGACCTTAGTAAATACAGTAACTTCCTGTTTTGGTTGATAATGATGTCAATTTGTACCAATATAAGGACCATGGAGAAATTAATGAAAATAAATAAATAACACTTATGTACATAACTATGCAGATTCTTAATTGAAATCTGGGTATCTTTAATTGAATTTTAATTTCAGTGAAAAATCAGCTGTCGGAACAGAGGCAAGGTTTTCACTTGAGCATTAAAAATTATAATTCCGTATGCATGTTTAATTTAATTTAATATACTTCATCCACTTATTAGTGGACCGTATTTACTAATTGAAAATTAATATTCGTCTCACTAATTAATTAAAAGGAAAATAATTTGTGATATCTGACATATTCTTAATTAGACCTAGAGAATGTCAAATGGGGTGTCAAATGGGAAATGTCTGCCAGGAAGAGACTCAGAAATACGAAGGAAGACTGATGGCCCCTGAAGCACTTGTCAAAAGGGGGCTAGAAAATTATCCGAACGCCCGGGGACGATTATTCTCACTATTTATAGGACTTTTTAATTGGGAGGGATTTTATCATTCATTGTCTTCATTAAAATCTTTGAAATAAATATAGACATGTTATATTTGGACTTTTGAATTGATTCAGTTCAGTATTTTATAATTTAATGAGAATTAAAGAAAATTAAATTATATTTCGAATTTGTACCTGACGTGGTAGATTCGTACAAGATTTTTTGAAATATAGGTCGTAACTCTAGAACGATTTAACAAATTTGACTTTGAATAGATGTACCTTGGAAACGGTTATTCCATACAAAATTGTTTTTAAAAAAAACTTATATATTTATTGTTAAGTATACAGTTGTAAATTTCAATAAAGATATTAAAATAAATAAAAAATTATTGTTATGTATTACAATCTAACATAACCTTTGGCAATAGTGATAAATGATCATATTCATACCAAATATAAAAAGTAACAAATAAAAATAATAATAATTATGATAACAATAAATAATAATAAAATCTCTATATAAACCGAAAGATGAAATAAAATGAACATCAAACTATGTTTATGAAGAAAAAAAAGGATTAGATAAAATAAGTAAAATATTGAACTAACATAACAATAAAATAAAAGCACTAATCACATTTACACTCTTTCTTATGACATCAAGTAATTCATTCTGAAAAAGTACGCTTATTTATTATTAAAGTTTTAAGTATACACTTATTATTAAAGTTTAAATTAATTAATTCAAGAGTTAAATATTTCAGATATACAATTGGTACTAGTTTGACTGGTCGTTGTACTGGTACGAATTTCCGTGTGAGAGAATTTACCAGATTTTACATCTTATTTAGGTTCAAAAAATTATTTATTTTTTTCTGGAGCTAAAGTACTTACTGAAAATGTTAATACCATTTCCATAACTTTGTAACCACTGAAAGGGTTTAATATATATATTTTTAACTTTATAGGTTATGCATTGTAAACGATTATTAATGAATTCTATGCTAATTAATATGACTCATCAGTTCAATCAATATACTTTTATCCTTTCAGTGTAATTTTATTTTTTAAAGATTCAATAGGTAACAATTATTTTAAGTAGTTTATATTAAATAATAGTCAATTTTGATTATTTTAATTTTAGTAAATACTACTGAACGTTATATTAGTATTCTGAATGTTAACTATCTTTATCGAACAATCGCACTGCCCTTAACTATATCATGATGACTTTTATTATTTCAGTTACGAGTTTGATTATCGGACAGTATTTCAAAAATTTAAATGATTCTATATACGTTTTTGAAGCGTAGTTTATTAGGGAATATTTCATACAAATTATTGTTTTTTGTTCACCACTCTTCCTATTACAACGGGTGCTACCACAATAAATCTGAATGATGCGATGACATTTTTGCATAGGAAGGCGAGGGCTCGGGTAGCGAAGGATGGTTCCAGCTAACCTTTTGCGTATTGGCCTACTGCCACCCAGGGATCGATAGGAGCAGAACCACGCGGCCGTAGACAATGGCAGAAACACATTCGCTAAATGTCAGCAGTTAGTTTTAATTCTTATCGCCTTCGATACGGATGAGCTTGTGACGTACCTTGTAGGCGAAATATATGCGTTTTCCTGCTAAACGCCGTAGTATCTTCAAGGTTTGCTGAAAGAATAACAAAAAAAAAATCCTTGACTCTCTGCGACACGTTTAGTAAAAAAAAAAAAAAAAAAAAGCGTTTTCGATTTACTTTAATATAAAAAACAACTAAAACCCAAATGCTCTATGTAGAGCTAGGCAAAGTGCTTGGGGCTGGTCAGCCTCCTGAAGATACATATTCATACATTACAATCGCTAATTATTAGTATTATATTATTTGACTATTTTTTTTTTTTCGAAAATTCTCGAAAGCATGGTGAAGCAGATGCTCGAGGGACTGTTCTCGACATTTATGCCAAAAAATATCCCAGAAGCCAGGTTTAAATGAATTTTGTGACTGCATAAGCCTTCTGTGCATTGTTTTATCGGTCGAAATAGAGTTGTTACATACTTTTATATTGAAAATACTTGTTTAATTAATTTTTATTCATTAATTTAAATTACAGGATATGATATAATGTTAAATTAATGTGTTATCGAGAATGATGAATGTGAAGCCTTGCTCGTACACACTTTGTGAAAATCAGCAAAAAAAAAACGTACTTCTTTTTTTTGTTAAATCCATACATGGTCTTTTCTGACAAACAGTGAGGGGAAGAGGATTGACTTAGAGGTAAACAACCTATTCTTACCAGAGTGGGAGGGTCGAGTTTTCATTCCATGGGACCTCCAAGAAATAAAAGTCAACCCGCCGAACCCGGAATCTAACCACTGCCGTAGCAGACATGAGGTTACTAAGATGCAGCCTCAAACCTCTCAGCTATAATAGGGGATATTCATACTGCTGAAATATTTTGATGGTCATAACTCATAAAAATGTTTGATGATCGTCCTAACCCGTGTTTGAACAAGTCTAAGAGGCTAAGATATATGCTTCTGGGTACTATCCAGCAATTTATCCATCAAAATTAAGAATAGCCTGTGAGACGTAAAGAAAAATACTTAATGATATTCTGGGTATCATTAAATAAAATTACAGTAGTAGATCTCTCACTCCTGTTCTTTTTATATTCCTCCTACATCTAATTTAGTCAATTAATTTGGGTTTTTTTAAAAATTCTAAATATCGATTAGCAAAGGTATTCAAGTCCAGTACTTCTTTATTTCAAGTTATATTTTTACTAGTATCTGAATAAATTTCTAGAGAAAGAAAAAAAAGTAGTAATTGTTTTTATTTTCTACTGGTAGAAAAATAATGGCACGCGGAATTTGATGGCACCATACAGATATGTTTTTTAAAAATCTTATACTTCTACATCCAAGAACGTGACAGACTGTTATGTAATATTACTCTAGACTTATAGAAACTAATGTAGAAATGATTAAAGCAAATGGTAAGTCCTTGCTTTGATATTATGAGTACATAGAAAGAAATTATGCATTAGAATATGAATAGAAAAAATTATATATTTATATATACAAAAGTAAAACTAAAACTTTATGTCTATCTACCGATAAGTGCTTTTCTTCAAAACTTTGTATAGGTATATATTTCCTATGAAGATTTTATGTTTTAACCGATTTAGAGAAATAGCCTTGCTTGAAAAAGACGTTAATCCTTAACAAAAAAAAATAGATAGTTCTAAATATTTAATTATCTATACTTATACTTAAATACTCTTTTAAATGTTAGAAGGAAACTCCTAAAACTCTTTCTTATGAAATTAATTGAACCGACCTAATTATAAGTTTCAACATTTAAATCTATCGTTAACTTGGCTGCATTAATTTATAATGTTAAGTGTAATCTATTTAGATCGTTGACATAAAAAATAGCTCAGAAAACTCTATCTAATTTGGATTAAAATTAATTATTTTTACCCCTAAAGGAATCAAAAAATAATGAGTTACAAAAACACTTTCTCTCTGGAAAAACGTTATACATTAATCCTATTACATCTTCATCAATCTTTCCGAAGTACAACCTAATTTTAAAATTTCCTTTCAGCAGACTTCACGGTTTAATTTGAATTTCTTTGAGGGTTCTAGACGCCGTTCATTTATTTATCAACTTTTCTATACCAGAAACTATCTTGATCAATACATTTTCTTTAAATATTTTTGTTATACTATATAATTTTGTTTTTACAAAAAGTATTTTATATGATTTATGGAAGTCAGAAAATTAATTATCAAAATCTGTTCCATATACTTTTTTTATTTTTTTTTTTTTTTTTTTTTTTTTTTTTTTTATCTCCCTCCCTTGCCATTTCTGGCATACGGGACGCGGGAGCAGTGGGGTAGTGCGCTGTGGTTTGCGCATGCCACTGCTCCCAAAGATCACCAATTCTTCCATATACTTTTACCCGAGGTATTGCTATATTGTTAAAATAGTTACTCAATTATTGCCTCTGGGTTAGGTACTTCCTACTGTTTAAACTTTATTTCCATTTAGCATTTAATGTAAACAATTGAAGGAGAATCTACTTTAAGCTCTATGGACCACGGACCCATCATATGGACCCAATCGTGATGATCCGCTAAGACCCTTACCCGTTGGAAGCGGCTGTCAGAGGATATCCCAGCCTGAAATGAGAGTATTGGGCCAGTAGTAAATTTAGCTGTTTATTCATAGTGCAGACTGGACTGCCAAGGTCCACACATGACGCTCTTTCCTATCACCCCTCCTTTATTAGGAACCACTAACAATACTATTATTATTTTTTACTTTTTTTATCAACTGAGATTTT
>NW_027111312.1:621488-622462 GCF_000696795.3 Halyomorpha halys | reverse complement strand
ATATATATATATGTTGGTATGAAATTGATTTCTTAATTTGAAGTTTTATAACTGACATCAGTTAAAGTTTTTAGTTTTATTAATTATTTCAGTTAGAATTTTATATGTAATTTTAATTAATCAGCAATAGAAGGAAGTTATTGTTTTATCTGGTTTATTTTTGTTAACACATTGAGGATAGTTGCTGTATTTTTACCAGGGCTGGACATTAGCTGGTTGCAGAGTTGGGCAACTATGAAAATAATAGCTAAAATTGCTATGGATACGCTATTTATTATCAATGGTTCATTCATGAATAAGGGTCGTGTCCCTGGCATTTTTAACTATTAGTTTTAGCTATAGCTAATTTTTGCTCATCTCTGACTGGTTGAAACTTCATCCGACTATAAAAACGGCTAAATTTAAAAACACACACATATTCAAATAACAAACACATATATTCAAATAACAAACACATATATTAAAAACACACACATATATTCAAACTTTTCAGTAAAATTTATGACTAAAGCATCCAACTGTTTAATTTTTTTAATTTTAAACTAAAGTTTTATTCAGATAAAAAATTATTTGAATAAATACTTAATCGAACAAAAAAAAATCAATATTTTCCTTTAATTAAAAAAATAAACATGAAGAAATAGGATCTTTAATAACTGTTTCTTAATAACCAAAGCTTCGACTTTATATTGCCATAAAGCTTCATATGAACTTGGGTGAAATATAATGATTTTATTATTTGTCCAATTGAAAAAACTATGTATAAATGTCAACATAAATTTAAAAATGAAGAGAAAAATAAATAAATCATCCATAAATATTTTGAAGAAATTAAATCATGGAAATACAAGATTTATTCCAAATATTTATTCGTTTAAAATAACTACAACTAGAATATTAATTAATTTTTAACTATTTTTTTAATATATTTTTTTTAAATTTTATTTATTTATTCTTTCTGGACCTTTTTTTTA
>NW_027111312.1:616715-621438 GCF_000696795.3 Halyomorpha halys | reverse complement strand
AAGGTCCAGTAAGAATGAATAAAAATAAAAATAATAATAATAAATAAGTAAATGGAACAGGTGGGTGGTCCTCATTTTTTATTTATTTATTCTTTCTGGACCTTTTTTTTATTCTCTTCTTATTTATTTAGTTTTACGTCTCTGAGGATTATATATATATTTTTTTCAATTTACAAGGGTGATTGATTGGTAAAGTAGTGAAAACCCTTAATATGATAGTATTGCTATATTTTTACTTTTACCGAACCAACTGAATAAACTTATTAATTTCCAAAAATTCTAATATTTGTAATTTGTAAGCACTTCAAAATAATCAGTAATTTTTTTTAACACTATAATTGCTTTTAAATGACTTTAAACAATAATAGTTATCAAAACTAAATCCTTTAAATAAATCGGTGGTTCTCAAGGTTTTTGGTGAAGCGGTGCGCTGAAATAAATGGTTGAAACTGCATCCCTATTATTTTTTAAGTTATTTTATTTATATAAAGGATGAATTCATAAAAAAAGTTCTCAAAGTAAGTCTTTTCCACTAACAACCTAAAATTATTATAATAGTTTAAAATTTAGTTTGAAGAATTAGTATCTTTATTCCATCAATTGTGGGATGACTTGCAATCACAATTATTTTTATTACAGAAAGTGAGTATGAATCACTATGCTGTAAGAAAGACAATCTCTCATCACTACTGGTGTAGTAGTTTCAATTGTTGTGATTTGTAGATTTTAGTGATGTTAGGTTTAACTAGGTTAATAACTAGGTGATCTAGGTTTAACTAAACCTATAAGACAAGACTAGATAATCAAATGTGCATTACAACGAAGTTTTGGTGGAAGTTTATAGATTTTCAACTGACCGTGACCTTTAATGATCTTTCGCGTGTTCCTGACTACATCCCGGTCGGTGTGAAATAGGTTCTTGCACTTCATAATGTGCAAATCATGTCGAGAGTTTATTGAACAGAGGTTTAGAAAATTGTCGAACTAGACTGTGTTTGATTGTGATTGTTTTTTTATTTATGTTTAAAGTTAGTATTTAATTTATACGCAGATGATGGACAGAACCTAGCTTAGTGGATAAGGAATTAGGTCTGTACACCTGCTACCAATCTCAATCCAATTAATCACCTAAGGCCGATCTGGTCGGCCTTAAGGGATTTCCTAGCTTCGTTCTTCGATAGATTGCAACTAATTAGATCAGATCACATTTTGAACTATTGTATGTTACTGTGAGGCAAAATGAAGTTTTTTTTGTTTTTGTTTTTTTTAGAATTTCGTAATATTGTTACTTTTCAATTGTTCTCTTTTAGCGCAAATGCATTTGAATGTGAGAGTGGTACGTAATAAAAATTTAATGTAAATCATGCCGATTACTATGTTTAGCTTACTTTAAAATGTAGCTCGATATTCTATAAATAATTGTGCACAATTAAGACATTAAATCATAAAAAAAATTTTAAATACAGATTTATTCGTCTGCTTACTCACAATCAAATAATCACGAAATAAATGTCTATCGGATTATAAAAAAATGTATCTATGAGTAATTATATTTATAGGTAATTGTATGAAATAGTCAAATATAGGTTGAATTTGGGATTTTTTTTTCCATTAATTGAATATTCAAAGTTTTCTGAAAAATCTACCATAATCTTTAGTTGATTCTCTAAGAAATGCAACAACAGCTGATCATGATCATTAATTACCAGATTAAAAATAAATCAATAAATATTCCCCATTACAGGTTGAAATTCCTTTACCATCATTGTAAGTGAGAACTTAACATACTTATAGTTATAATATTTTTCCTACTAGAATGGTTATTATTTCATAAAAACAATATATGTTTCAAGGATCAACAGAACACTTTAAGAATCAATTAAGAGAAAAAAAATCTTAAACACTTACCTGGCAAAACAATTGACCTTTAACATCTCCTTTTAAGCTATTTATAATTGATGACAATTACAGTTCAAATGATGATTAGAATTTTTAGAACCAAATGATTCGACAAATTAAAAATTAATACGACACTTTCCTAATCAGGATACTTGAAATCCGGTGTAATTTTGATTAAATGACAATAGAATGCTTTTGTCATTGTTTTCATATAAAATAATTTTATATATATTCAAAGATGCAACAAATTATAGCTATCACCTGAATTTTTTCCAGAAATTACAAATTGGAAAAAAATCTTTAAATACCGTTGGAAGATCGTTTAGAAATTTTTTATAGTTTCCCGAATAAACAAATTGTATTTTTAATATTGCTGTATAACAAAAAAAAAAATGATTCAATTACTATTAATTTATTTCTAAAATTGGAATGAGTAATGTTCTAGGTGTAAAAAAGATTATTAATAATAATAGAAAAACCATCACAGTTCTTTTCGAATCGGAAAGGAAAAATACAAACGAAATATAAAAAATAAATTTCCACTGACAGTATGATGTATTTTTCCTTCATCCTAGCAAAACAGTTTTCAACAGTTCTAATTTTATATTTAACTTTATTACAGAAAATAAGTTCTTAAGTAGAAAAATGAAACATAAGAGAAACTCAATAAATGAAATTTGTTTTTCAATATACTATATTAATTGATCAATAATTAATAGAAATAATTACATATTTTTTTTAAATATCTTAATAAATTTCAACTGATATTATTTTTTTTACTTTTAGAGTCAATTATTTTTTAATTTAAAGTTAGTATTATTGTAATGTGAAAGAAACCCATTACATGCCATATATTATGGTGCATATTATCTGTAGTCCCAGTAGATTATAAATCATAATAGCATATTCTAACGGATTAATTACATTAAGTAACATTGTGAATAAAATAAATTGTGATTTATTAAAATTTATCGTTATTTATTTTGTAACGATATAATGTTATGGGTACAGAAATCGTCAACATGAGAATAAAGAGTAAAATATTTCCTCATCTTGTATTAAAATATAAGATACTATTTCTTATTATGACGCCCACTATCAAGTGAATTGAAGCTATTTTCTTTTTATCTTTGGGACCAGTCCAAGTAATCCTTTCGAGGAAGGAGTCATTTAATAGCAATTACTTACCAAGAGGATTTCCAGCCTTCCTATTCCTTTCTTTGCCTCCCTCAGTCGTCCTTTGTATACTTTTATTCAGTCTAATTATTAACTAAATTCAACCTAATTTTTTCGATGAATTATAATGAAGTTTTATATATTCATTAACACTCAATTGCAATATTTTATTAATATATAATTCAAGAGAGGGGGTGAAGGTAGCCGCGGAGTAATACATGTGGCTACTAACTCCAAGGACTTGGGTTCTAATCTGGCTGGGCAGAAAATTTTTTTATGTTACACTGTAGCCGTGAGTCAACTCTAGTGGGTTCTGGAGCCCTCCTGGGGTCCTCCTAGCCTCCTAGATTGGGTAGAAATCTGGCAGTTTAGGATGATTCTGACCAAATCAGTTCCTTACACAACAGTTGGTTTAGTAACAGTACTCCCTTACAAAATACTGAACTTCTGATCCTTCATTTCAAGTTCAAAAGGAAAAACATTAGGTAATTACTGACAGCATTAGGTTTTAATCAGTTCGGTTACTATCCTACAGTCTACTGACAATAAGTGGTTTTAGAATTCTCATTCCAGTATAAAAATATTTTTAAAATGTCTGAAATAGTTGTTATAGTTGCATGTGTGTTCTTCAAATGCTTACCATTCAATCTTGCATTTAAAGATTGAAATTATTCTGAAATATTTTAACACACTTGGAGGTGTGAATTAAACTAAGAAATTACTGTAGGTTGTATACTTTTCTTCACTTCGTATGGAGAAGAAAAATGATATTTAATGTTTTATTGCCCGTTGGTTCCCTTATTTATATTACTTACTTTATTGAGGAGTTTTTATTAAAACATGGGGAGGCCTGAAGTAGAAGATGAAGTTATCAGTATCATCAGGAGAATCATTGTCTTCTGATGTTTGAGTTTCACGTTAGCCTTTTGTTCAGCTGAATGCCGAGATACCGTACTCTGCCGGATGCTGAAAGTGGTGTGGGGTAGTTTTGAAATTCAAAAGGAATCTAATTAAATATGTAGCACGTAGGAGGGCTCTGATAAAATGTTTACCTTTGTGATTGCATTTAATTTAAATTATGTCTTAATTTTCTTCGGAAAATTCCAAAAAAATCCAATTATATTTTTTATATATATGACCAGTTAAAGAATCTTTATGTTCTAAATTGAAATAATATTTCAATTTAATTTTTGGTTCATAATAACTTCAATAATTATAGCGTGATTTTTTTTTTCAAAATATATATCATCTTTTGACAACGTGATTGCTCCTTTTTTAGGAGATTTGCTTACTTTAATAAGAAAACGGTCCATCTAACTAGCTCTTTGCTTAACATTTGTGTTTTTTAATTCAATTTTTTTTTATTATTTTATTGCTTAGCAGTTAAGTGTTAATTTAATATTTCAGTATTTTTTAAAATATTTCAATTTGCTTTTAGGGTATCATTCCTTTCATTACAAACTTCCTAACAACCCAAACCCACTAGTTTCTAACCTTGCCTCCTCTTCCATTCCTGACAATCCTGAGATCAAATTTACTAAATGTGTTCTAATGTAAATAGCAATAAATAAATTAAACTTTTAGGGTCGCCTAGAAATGCTCATTTGTTTTTATCTCTTTTTCTATTTTATTAATTTCAAAATAATTT
>NW_027111312.1:586473-616523 GCF_000696795.3 Halyomorpha halys | reverse complement strand
TTTTTTCTTGTTTTTTTTAAAAATTATTTTCCTTTTTTTTCTTATTTTTACTAACATTTTCTTTGTTATTATACTTGTTATACCAAACCACTCAAAGGCATAGTAGAGGTAATAAAAAAAAAAAATTAAATTATCAATATTTGTTTTAAATTGTTTCGAAACAATCCCATCATATACGTTATTAATCTTGTTCAATCCATTTTTTTATTAACAATAAAGTGTATCGTTTATTCAGTTTATCTGCGTAGTTAGGTTATCGCACTTGCATCGGGATTGAGGTTACGATCAATATTGGAGGTAGATCCAGTTGTTTGTTTACTAAGTGCAATATTGCTACAAGTTTCAGTTGTTGAATGTTGACTTAAACTCAAATATTAGAAATTTAATCATCTCCGTGAATCCAGGCTACACAAATGTTCACCATAGTACTCAGAGCGGTTGTTAATTTATGTGAATTGAAAATTAGTTTGACGGAATTCTACACCGTTAAGTGAAACATAGAGGCCATGTTGAAACGGTTTTAGGGCAACGTAAAGAGGTTGGAAAATACCGAAGCCATTTAATATTCAAGAAACGTCAAAAAGACAGTGGTTAAATAATTATGATAAAACGGCTGTCATTCATTTTACTAGAACAGGCTTAAAATAATGTTAATAAGCATATGCTACGTCATAGGCAAGACAAATAACTAAAAATTATATAAACATTAAGTGCTTAAAGTTTCTATTTTGACGTGAATGATTATGACATTCTTCCCATTAACGTCAACGTATTCTCATTAAAAATGTCCTGACACAGCCAACCCTGTCTTTATTTTTGTAGCAGTAAAATGTCAATTTTCAAAGCGATTTTATTTCGTTACAAATGATTTAAAATAATTTAGACAGTTCCAAAACTTCGAGTGCTTACTGGATCTAAAAATTTTTTTTTTTTTTTTTTTAATAATATATTTATTGTTATTTACAACTGTATACACATATATACAACAAGTAAATTTGCTGTAGGTGACATAGTGACATGATAAAAACATGTGGAGAATCTACCCACTGATGGAATTCCAATAACATTTCTAGAGGAGAAGATCTCGAGCCCATCTTCTTTTCAGACGCCTAGGAGGATAAGGTAATAAAGGAGAAGCCAGGTTAGAAACAAGTGGATTTGGGTGGTTGAGAAGTTTATTATGGAAGGAACGGTATCTGGTTCTGGCCAAATCGGCAACATATGGAACATTGAGTTCCTGATGGATGACTTGATTTGTGACAAAGTAAGGAGCATTAAGGATTTTACGAAGGATTTTGGACTGTAAGGATCGGATTCTGGAGTAATTTTAAGGATCTAAAAGTTAAAAGTTAAATTACTATTATTCATTCCATAGTTCAAGGGTAGGATACTTGTATTCAAAATATTGTACATCAAAGAATGATAAATCCAGTGCAGAGTTAAAACAAACTGCTTGCAGGATTCTTAGTATATATTTTTCTTCAGAATGATTTTTAAGGAAACAGTTTATTAATCAGACTTTATTATATTATTTTTAAAGTTTATATTACTAAGTGTTTTCAGTTTATTGACCTCTAGTAATTCTGGTCTGAACGCAATGTCTTGCGAAATATGGACTATATATAGGAAGGTATTTTTCCCGATTAACTAACCCTATCCCTCTTTGTTGAAAGCCATTTCGATCTAATGAGCTTCGAAAAGAGGGGGCAATTTGTGAAACCATTGTAATGTTTCATCAGAAACCTAGAAATACCTTAATGACGCCAAGCAGCAACTATGAGATAAAAATACTTGAAAACGCGCAGCTAAACCTTTATTAAATCGAAAATAACTGGGGACTATTCCTGGTCGATTTTTTTTTTTAGGCCAGAACGGCTGTGAGGGTGGAATGGACTCTTATGAAATAGCCTGTATTTAGTTGAGTGGTTTCGTGAGTACTCTGCACACAATGACACAGTTTGTGGGAGAACACGTGGTCAATTCTGGGGAAGAACAATTGTCCAGAGCGGTCGTGAGAACAATATTGAGAAAGTGGGCGCGTATCCTGTCTTTTCGCTCCTCAACTTGTCTCTTCCTTGTCATTCGGTACAATAATGACAGTAAAAATTTTTATTAAGATTTATGAAAGTCTTTATGCATATTTGACTTTATAAGACATATGCATATATGTTTCTGAGTGCCTATTCATTAAATTAACGATTTATAAATGAGTAGATTATTGTATTTTTGCTAATAACAAACGATATTTAAAACTGTAAGTTAACAATTTTTATTTTATTTATTTATTTAATATGATTATGATGATTACAACAATACAAATAATAAATACAATAAGTAAATATGTTGTATGTTTCATATACACTTGAAAATCTTGGGAAGGAACCACCCATTGGTGGTACTTCAAGCATTAATTTAAATTAGAAGGTCCCGTGACCATCTTCTTTTCAGACGCCTCGGAGGAATATCAGGGATTGTTAAGGATGAAAGATTAAGAATTAATGGGTAAGGAGTTTGGAATGAAAAGACGCATATCTGTTTTGGGCCAAATCTGCAACGAATGGGATGTTAAGGTCTTGGTGAATGAGTTTATTTGTAACGTAATAAGGAGCATCAAGGATTTTACGTAGGATTTTGGATTGTCCAGAGCTCTCAATTTCATATGTCCAAATTGGTCTGATTATCGTGGTGTATACTAGTTTTTTGTAGGGAATTTAAAGCGTTTATCAAGTTAGTGTTGTTGCAATCGGAATCTACGAGCAGGTTCTTGTCGTTTTAGTCTTGTGTATGGATTCCAAGTAAGTCTCTTGTCAAGATGTTGTCCTAAGTATCGAATCTGTTCAACAGCCGTTAGTGGAGTATTTAAAGAAGTTAACAATTAAACTCCAGTGTCGTTCTGCTAAACAAGATCGGTCCCTTATCTTAATATTTGTTGTAAACACTCTAGTTCATAGCATTGACAATTATTTAAAATTTATTCTCTACAATTTTTATCATTTCAAAAAAAAAAATATTAAAAGTTTTTAATACCGTATTGATTTTTAAAATAAAGGCGATCATTTTTTTTTCTAAATAATCTTTTTTTTAGATTATGGTGTTGAATTTAACGAAGAGGCACACACAACAATTATTCAGATTTTATGTATTATTATTTTATTCTCTCTTTCGAAGTCATGGAAGCTTAGTCTCGTGTCTGTCCGTCTGTCTGCCTCTGGTCAAATCTGTGTGACAGGCACCTTCTATCAACTAACCGATTTTGATGACATTTTCTGTAACTATTTGGATTGATATCTAGATAGCCTGTGTTCGAACCCAAATGTCACAGATAATTATTTAATATTGTATTCTGGGGATCAGACAACCCTCTTGCGGCATGCGGATGCTCTATAAAAAGGGGTAAGGGAAGACCTTGAGATTGAACGTTACCTTACTAAATCACCTCTATACACAACCGTTAGTCTAGAAAGTGCGGTTAGTACTTATTTACCAAACACGAAACCCAAGACCTTAGGTTATAATAGTAGAAATTTTAATATTCGCCACTACTTTAAACATTTAACTTATCTTTCTTGGCCTTGACTTCCGTCTATTCTCAGCGCTGTATCAACAAACATTGTTTAACCTTCTTTTTTTTCTACTTAATAAGAGTTTTGTTATAGTACTCTAGAAGAGAGAAGGAATCTTTCAAGCAATTATTTAGACTCAATAACCATTATTTGAAAAGTTAAAGTAATATTTTTCGAAGGAATTTCAAGAAACATTTTGTCAACTTCATATATAAAAATGAGAGAAGCGATAGTGGAAGACAGGAATCTCCTGAAAAAGGAAAACCTAGAGAAAAAAAATATATATATTAATGAAAGTGAATTGGAAAAATATAAGATTTTTTTTTTTATAATTTTTATATAAGTTAATGAATATAGTTTTTTTCTATATTACTCAATTGTTTTTTTTTTTCTAAAAGTACGGTGAATGGAATAATACCAAACAAAGTGTAAGTATAAAGAAGCATACTACGTAGGGTAAAGCATATAAATAAAATAATATATAATAAGACGTGATCTATGAGAGGAATGGAATTTGAACTAAACAATGTTTAATATGACTTCAAAAAATTATGCGTAAAATGGTTAAAATTTTCTTTTTTAATCGGTAATACTTTCAATAATCGAAAATTAAAACACTTTTTCTAGTGATAGTTGTAAAATGTTATGAATTTAATGTATCCATTATTATGTATATGCATTGCATCACTATAAAAACCATGTATCATAAAATAGCGTCTGAAGTAAACTGCATATCTTTACAGTACATGGATCTAACTAATCCTTTAACATTATAATTAATTTATTATATATTTAAATATTAAAAACTTTCTTTTTAACATAGTCGGTATATTTTTCATCTTACCTGTCTCTGGTCTTTTCATATTATCTTATGTCCATTTTTATCAGAATGGGACGGTACAAGTCTTTTTATTATATTTTCTTACTTTCTTAGCATAGCTACCTTAACTGTTTTGGTTCTCTTCTGCAACTAACATTATTGAGTATTTCCAGGTATTATCAGTTATTTCCTTTATCGACAGTTTACATAGTTTTTATTAGAGTCCATATAAATAAACCATTTGTTGAGAGCGTTGTTAAAACCTAATACAATACAGACCGGTGAGAGCTGGTCCATATATATATAGCATGAGATATGGAACTAATATGCTTGGGCTAGCGCCAATCCTTTTTTATATTAATGCTTTTCTTGCTTTTGAGAAACTTTTTTTTTCGCCTCCCTCAGTTATAAAACCTGTCAGGACTTCTTCATAGATTACGTTTTCGCTGGCCTTTTGGCCAAAGCGACAGGAGTGGTGTCCATTCATTTATTTCAATAAGCGGGCTGACTTGGGAGTGGCATTCAGCAGGAATCCAAAGGTAAAATTGTTATAAATATATCATTTTGTCAGTGACTTCGTAATTTCATAGCCAGGTCATTTTTTATGGAAATATATTACCTGTGTTTTTATCAATGTCAATTTACATTCGTGGCATCCTTTATTTTTTAGTACTCCAGTTTAAATTCTTCCTTAAGGGTATTTCTCTATAGCGTCAAATCGTTAGATATTACTATATCACATTTTTATCTAAAACAATTACCAGTTTACTTTTTTAAATTTTACTTACCTGTAGATAAAATATACAGTAAGGGAAAGTATGTAGTATGTAGTAAGGTAAGCAGCCTAGATCAGTAAAATGGACAATTTTACAAAACTTAAATTAGGTGTTTTAAGGTAGAAATGTTAGAACAACTTTTTGCAACAATCCACATATGATATGATCAATTTTTCACTATTTTACCACTTTCTCAATTTTTATGGTTTTAGAATTCGGATCATACTTATTCAGAATTCTACCAACCTTGAAACGTAAAACCTCTAATTTTGAGGTGGTAGGAGCTAGAATTATTTTTCTAGGTCCTCATATTGCTTTTTATTTTAGATCTATCTTCTAAGAAATAAGGTTAAGCTTTGGCCTTATTCTGGGTTTTGTATTATCCTTAAGTGCATGTAATTTCAGTTACAATTGGGTCCTTGATACTATTGGAAAATAAAATGTTGAAAAATATTGCACTTTTGTGAGTGAGAAGAAAACAAAAAAATATTAATAAAACTAATTTCTATTGAAGAATAAAAAAAAAATTATAATAAGTAACCAACTTAAGAGATTTAAAATTCTATAACTGGTTCAGTTAGCAGAACAATAGAGTAATTGTATTTTTGTAAAATAGTAACGATCGCTGTAAAAAACATTAAGTTTCAATAAAATAGTTTTACCCCACTCATTCCTGTTGAACAGATCCGTTACTAAGGATAAATCTGGACAAACGACTGACATGGAATCCTCAAACAAGACTGAAAAGACAGGAAACTGCTCGTCGATTCCGACTATTACAACATTTACTAGACAAGCAGTCCAAACTTCCAATCCATTACAAAAGACTGATCTACATGACTATTAGAAGGCCTATTTGGACAGACGGAGTTAAGCAATGGGGCTCCACTAAACCATCTAATTCCTCTCGAATCCAATCCTTATAGTCCAAAATCCTTAATGCTCCTTACTTTGTCACAAATCAAATCATCCATCAGGACCTCAATGTCCCCTATGTTGCCGATTCGGCCAGAACCAGATACCAATCCTTCCATAATAAACTTCCCAACCACCCAAACCAACTCGTTTCTAACCTGGCTTCTCACTTACAGCAAATTTACTTGATGTGTATATATGTATACAGTTGTAAATATCAATAAATAAATTTAAAAAAAAAAAATAAAAAATAAAATAGTTTTAATTTTTTTTAAGTTAAGGGTCAAATGGTTTTAAAATAATTAGTATAATATTATCAAAAAACCAAAAAAAAAAAAAAAAAAAAATCGTTGTTTCTTTTTGTCCGAATTCGTAAATATCATTACTAAATATTTGAAATATTTACATGTTTGACATTTTCATTGGACAAGTACCATTCAATAAGTAATTTATTATCTCTCAAAGTTGAATTCGTGATAAAAATAATTGCTATAAATCCTACCGAATTTTCAGGAAAACATTTAAAAGTATATTTCTATTCCCTTAATCTGGCCTTTTCCACATTTGAACAGGTTATGTTGTTGTTATCTTTGGCCCGGCAGGGGTCGTTTGCGACTTTTTACCCTTATCGCCGCCGGGGAGGCCAGAACGGCCTGGATATAGGATGGCCTGTTTGCTTACTCCACCGGCCGGCAATATGATGAATGGAACTTTTTAATGAATATTACATGAAAATGTTTGTCTGCTGAAATATTACCAAATATTTTCCGACTGTTTATTTCCTTAGGATTAATTATTATATTTTACAGAAGATGTATTGGGATGATCGCTAAATTTTTACATTATCTTTGATTATTAATAATGATTAAAACTGAATAATCAGCTTTGATTATTTTAATAGCTAAAAAATAAGTAATTACGATATACGAAGTAATTAATACGTTACTTATAAATTAAGCCAATTAAATAATTATGTCATCGTGTGATAAGTTCATAAAACAATTTCAAGATAAATACCAAATTGATTTTAAAACAAGTAAAATGGTATAACTAGAACACGTTCGATATATGAATTTTCTGTTTCTCTCTCTATCTCCCCTCTCTCACTCACTCTCTCTCTTTCCCTCTCTCCCTCCCTACCTCCACAGAAGTGATGTGAGATACGATTTTTTATGTATGTAAATTACCTTTGATATCGATGTAATCACCTCTTATTTATTACTTAACGAACCCACGAAGTAATCCTCAGATTTATAATTAAGTTAATATCTTTCTTTAGAAGTTATGAACAATAATGTTTTCCATGCTCCTTCACCAAGTCAGCCCGCAATACGGATTGGCTTTGCAGCTTAGTATCAGTTAAAATTCAATTTTGATTTATACTTTTAATTAATTTTTTCTAATCGACCTAGAAAAATCAGTCCTTCTACGGTTTTTTCCGGGACTATTCTGCAGATTTTTTTATATATTTGATATAAAAGTCAGAGGTCATCCCAGTATAATTTTTGAAACTGGGTGTTACTAACTACCACTGTTTTTACCGATTAAATGCTTCATCCCCTGTATCTTAATCACTTATGAAGTTAGATAGTAAAGCGTTTTAGAATTGGATGTATTGAAATACGGGGAAAAACACTCATTAATTTTTATATATTTTTTTCACATATAGTCATTTAAAAATGTCCGTTTTTATAATAATAATGAGATTTCTATAATTTATAATGAATTAAAAGTTGTTTCAAGGGGCTTTATTAAATTTCAAACAACATAAAAGGTTACAAACTTACTCCTTAAGGTAAAGATATAAAAAGTAAACTTATCACTTGGCACTGTTGTTCTATTTTTATATAATAGATAATAAAATATATAACATAAAAACCATATGACTTATAACAACCAGATTTTCAACCCAAATTACTATAACTCTAATTTTTATTTTCAACCTTGATGTATTAATGTAAGTAAATCAGATAAGCCTTATGTTTAATGTCGAATATAATACAATTTAGCAGGAAATATTAAAATAGTCATTTCATTTACATATTTAATAGATAAATAAAAATATATATGTATATATATATATACTTGAATCGCGTAAAGTGTATATTGTTTATAGTATATACAGTCTATAGTGCATAGTGAGCATATAAATTTATGTGCTTGACTCTAAGATTTGGAATTAAGTTCTGAGTACTACTTGTCTCGAAAAATGGTCACAATGACCAGGCATATAGTTACAGTAATAAAATATGAGATGGACAGTAAATTAATGCTGTCAGACCTAATAAAGTAAGTCCGCGTACTTGTAAGATGATACGAGTGCATCTCTTACGAACGGTAACGACTGCTAGACCAGCGTAAATCACAATTACCACTTCCCCTCGGGCCCAATTACCGCCGCCTCTTCCCTGATTTAGTTCTGCTTTCTGCAATCACTCTCAACAGCTCTTGACATAAAACTTCTCAAGGTTGATTGAGTGGGACGTCTCAAGGAATTTTTCGATCCTAATTGATCGTTCTTTTAGTTCTCAGTCGTTGTGAAGAATGTAATCCCCCACTAGATTGTGGTTTTATTTCATTTTTTTTTATAATTAAGTAGTTACATCGAATTTTAGGTATCTTTATGGATATCAATAGTTTCTATCATTGCCAACCAAATACAATTGGAATTTTTTCCGATTTTTTTATTATAAGAAAGTTTATTTATCTTTCTCTTGTCATCTTGTCTATGTTAATCCAAACTCTGGTTGTTACATTGGTTCTTTTGTGTATAAACGTTTTCGTAATAAATCTGCAAAACATTAAATTTTCATGTAATTTGAGTCTACTTAGTTTTTTATGAGATTCATGCCTACCAATTGTTTTGATTTGTAGTGACTTGAAGGTAGGGCAAATATGAACCTAAATTTCATTTAATGCTCAAATGCCATCACTATTCAAATTTCTTGTGCAGTTACCCCAAGCCATGATTAGAAATTATAAAATTAGTTGGTCAAATCCATAGATCAACATGATAGTACCAGAAAACAGAATTTCTATTAAGAAAAACTGCTTGATATATTTTATCATAGGTCAGTATTGAATTCTTACCATTATGTATGATTACTAATTCATATCGGACCTTCAAACGCAGCGTTCATATAGCTTCAGTACATAATTAGGGTTTGAAAAATAGCACAAGTCCGAAAATGTTTTTATTACATGTTGCAGAACATTTTATTATTGACATGGTTCTTTCTTTAAATGAAGCCGTGGTGGCACAGAGTGTCAAGGAATTATAATATGACCTTTGCAACCACTAATCAGAAGCGGAGCCGGTTCGAATCCAGCCTGCGTGGTTTGATATTTATTTTGTAACCCAGAATGAATCTCGACCTTCCCACTCTGGTTAGAAAAGAATAATCGGATAACTATCCCGTAAAAAGTTCTTCCTTCGTGACATTTATTTTTTATAGTTGACTATAAGTTTTTTCTTAGACTGCGACCAATGGTTAGTTTCTCTATAGGTCTGTATCACGCCATACATCAAATTTACTAAATGTATAATTATGTATAGTTATAAATTCCACTAAAGATAAATACAAAAGAAAAAAAAATTATCTAGGGAGGGCTGTTAAAGTGGAATTGGACTGTTTTGATAAACGTTTTAGATCATTTTATGCCTTTTACTATTTTTCTCGCCTTTACTAAATTAATAAATACTTTTTTATAGTAGTTAAAGTTAGAGAATTAGAGGATTGATAGACTGAACCAACAACAGTTAACTAGCAAATATTAGGTTCTAAAATATTTAGTGAAGTCTTCGTTAGTGCTTGACGGAGAATGAACAACCATATACATTTGTCCCTCATTCATGATCCTAGAGGCTAGATAGGTTTCAAATTACTGGAACACGTATTGCCTGACAATGAACATGACTAGACATACACAAATCGGCCATATTTATCACCGAGGTGTGTTAATACAGGTTGGAATGGTGGGACAGCCATCTTGAGCGCGGGCCAAATGTGTGGCTCTAATGACTGAGAGCTTCTGGCCAACTGACACTCATTTACAGGCTCGCCCCTTTTTTTTCTCCCTTTTTTTATTGTCTTTTTATAACTCGTCATTTGTCACTGAGTTCCTCAGCGTCTCTTTTAGGGGTATTGTTAGAAAGTGATTTCAGAACAACCTTCTACAGTCCATTTAGAATCCTCAACTGTCTTGTATCTTTTCTCGTCTTAATAGCATATAGGAAAATTTATTTCTGAAATCGGGTAATAAGCCTTAAATTGTTAATTAAACGTGGATTAGAACAAAATTGTTTGGTCGATATCCAACACCTACGTCTTAAAATAGGTCTTCTGTTATAGCAGATCTATTTTCTGAGAGGGTAATTTCTCTTCGACCATTTTTAATCAAAACAACACACTGCATCATGGTTTAAATATTTCATATGTTCCGAAATTTCATCCTTATGTCGAACCACTATCATCATCTATTAAACGCTGTCTAAGATCACGCAATTGAGTACTCCAGAGAGAAATTTTTTAAAATGTGGCTTATCCACGTGTGCTCTTAGTTCACCTCTTACACTCACTTTAATTCAACAATGACAATGTGATCATATAGTTTTCACTTCTTTTGATATAGCGAATGAAATAATAAAAATATACTATAAAACCATTATACCTTTAACATGCACAAAAAGGATATCTTGGATTTGCACACAAACTATCATTTTCGTCTCTTGCATAGGTTGCATAGATTCCCAATTACCCCAATGTGCTCTACGACATCTCCTTAAAGCCGGTTAGACCTCTCCCAAGTGGTTCCACGCCATCTGGTACATCATTATTATACACTGCCCTCTCTTCTACACTCCTTATCTTAATGATCCATCTCAGCATCTTTAATTTTTTATATACGATAGGTAAAGGGCTACTTTTACCTACATGATTGTGGTATTTGCTAATAATTCAAAACATTTTACCGAATAGGAGTTTCATGAGACAGTCTGTAATATCTGAACTCAAGGAAGTAGTTTCCGAACACTGCATGTTTCCTTCATAGTATATAATTGTTTTATAACTACATTTGTATATTTTTTATATAAGCGTTGAAATGTCAACAGGTCTCACTGTCATTATTGCCATCACTGTTTGTTAAGTTCAGCTTTATAATTAGTAAATGTATAAAAAAAAAAAGTTTTCCAGGAAGCAAGAATCGACTCTTTCACTCAAAGATTATTGGGAAAATAAAAAATTATTTCGATTCATTTTCGTTTTAAAAAAAATAAAAGATTACATGCATATCTAAAAATAACTATTTTTTGAGATGTCACACTGTTGAATTGGGACTGGGAAATACAGTTATAAATAAAAAATTATCATTTGTTATTGAAATCGTATTATATTCATTTCTAATTCCTAATTTTATTCTATTCATTTTCTGACTTCTATATTCTTTTAGTTTACTTTGTTCATTTTTAAATAATTTTATACATGTCATCTAATAGAAATAATCCTTCCATACTTTATATTGTTTTTTATCTTGTTTATTTATTCCTTAAAACGACCTGTAAATTGGGTCGAAATGTTGTTTTTAATAAATACTTTTAATGCACCCATGTGACTTTCACTCTCCGCCGCAGCTCCTGTCCACCTGTCACTCTTAATAATATTCCTCTGCCCAGATCCGGCACAGTGCGATACCTCGGATTCATTTTGGACAAAAGACTCACCTGGAACCAACATACTAGACTTAAAAGACAAGAACTCAACAGACATTCAGCCAACTATACCGACTGCTCAGCCGGACCTCTCATCTCTCACTAGAAAACAAACTAATAATTTATAAGACTATACTCCGACCTATCTGGACCTACGGACTTGAACTATGGGGAACAGCTAAACCGTCGAACATCAAATGTATCTAATCCTTTCAATGCAAAACCTTAGAACCATAGTTAATGCACCCTATTACGTTTCCAACAGAACACTACACCATGACCTGGATATCCCTTTTGTCCTTCACCTCATACCAACCAAATTCTCATTCCATATAAACCTTTCCAATCATCCTAATCCTTTGGTCCAAACCTTATCTAGTTCCACCCATCCCTACAGCCCACCTAGAAGGTTGAAATGGCAGGCCAAGAAACTTATTAAAATAAAGATGGACAATCGGAGTTCTGGCAATGGTCAGATTCTCCACTCAAGTTGAGTGAGTGATACACTACCAGTGCGGCGAGAGGGTTGCGCTGGGATCTTTTGAGCTCTGATCTACCCCTCACACGTATAGAGTGGGCTCAGAGATCCTCAGGTCGATTGTGTAAATATTGTATATTAGAGTGTAAATGTGACTAGAGACTATATTATTTTATTTATTTATTTTTCATACACATAGTTTGATTATATTCATTTTGTTTATTCTTCTGTTTGTATATATTTTAAGAGAGGTTTTTTTTTTTCATTCATTTATTTATTTTATTTTATTTTAGTATGTAAGAGATCATTCATTACTACAACCTATTACCCACAACTGTGTGTCAGATTGTAATATCTATCAATAAATAAAAGTATTTCTACACTATAAAAAAAAATAAATACTTTTTACTTTGCGATCGCCACCCGAATCACATTATCCATCAGTTCAATGGACATCCTTCCTCCATTTCATTTCCGAGCTTCACAGCCCGTTCCTCTTTGAAGTGGAACCGAAACACCCGCTGTTTCTAATTTTTCTCCTACTACCCGGACGAAGAAGAGGAGTGCAGTGACTGGAGCTAAGAATACAGGTAGAGGTGGCGGGCAGACATAAAGCCTGCTGTCCCACATCAGCATATAGTCCAGCTCGCTTGCCAACACAAATAGCTTGGTCTGCTCTGTAGCCTTGCTGTTTCATTATATTTTTTGTTAATACACATTCCAATTTGTTTTAACGCCTTCACGTAATAATATGAATATAAACTGAAGGTTCTTTGTAATTTTTTTTTCCAAGTGACATCTTTTACTTGTAGTACTGGCACGCGAACTGACAAATGTAACTTGTAAACAGTCCCCCAACTAAGAAGGTTTGTGTCAAAACTAACCTCCAAGCTCCTTATTTATAACCTGGCTAATGTTAGGTTCTCTTTTTTCGTCTAATGGCCGCTGAATGCACTATAAAACCCGATCCTCAATAGCGACAAGCACCTTCTCCCCCTCCCCATTTAAATGATTATTTTTTTTAACTCAGGATATAAAACAGAAGCCAAGACCTTAGAAGTAAAGAAATAATGCTCGCAAATTTTTTTTAATTTATTATACACTATACTTTTCTTTTTTTTTTTTTCATTTACTGTATATTGTATATAATATTGAATTACATAAAATGAATTAATTATCTAATGTTATTAACACAATTTAAACGTGCATATGAGACTACTCGAAGGGTTTGGAGGAGTGTTCAACGAAATATTCTCATAGAAATAATATGAGAGATAGGAAAACACTTTATTAGTATACTTATGACTAGTGAAACATAATTTTTTATAATCCTATTAATATAAATAATACAAGCATATTTTATTTTTAAAATTTTCGCATTATACAAATTTCTGCATTATGTACTAAAATTATACATGCGTTATTTTTTTATTATTTATTAATTCTTCTCCTACACACTTTAATTTTTGTTTCTAGCTTTTTATCGTTCTTTAAATATGTTTAATTTTTCCAATTTTTAAATTCTACAAAATTTTCTCTCTTTTTTTTCATCACACATAAAAGTAAATATAAGTTAAAAGTATAAAAATTATATAATCATTTCAAATATACTAAACAAGTATATACATACATAAAACCCAACATACTGTCCCCATTTACAATCTATTTTATGAAAAAAAATAATTTTTGACGCAAGGGAGAATTAGTTAGATAACTTGGCTATAATGGATGTAAAGTGCATTAAACATAAAATATATTATATGTTTAGAGCCGACTAGACATGCCTACCCCATGACCTGCCTAGTTTTATTGCTACCATCTCTACTACCATAATAGTTACTATTAACTGATATCAAATTATATTACTGTCCTTTTATGGGAATATGACAGAGTTTACTGCACAGTAACATTTTTATATAGCAGCTTCCGTAACTTTACTGTTATGCACACAAGAGAAATATTACAAAGCATGGTGGTTTTTACCGCTCTGCGATTTAAAAGTCCCCTGACAATATCAAAGGTTTATTGGCTGGCACCGCCTCCTAAATTCTTCTCCATCTTTATATAACTCGAGCCGGCTATCGTATGATTTACTGCAGCCGTTGTCGTTTCGAACCATTTAGTCCCAGTGTTTAATTATTTAATTTATAATAGGCGCATGCGCGAGCCAGGGGTCTCAGTGAATCATGTCTTATATTAACGGATTGGTTATGTCGGGCCCATTTAGATTTTTTTTTTCATCTAGGCCTTCGTGGCGGTATTAATGAAAATAAAAATTATTGATGACCTCGCTTCTAATAGCTGCATATATTTTTCTAACCGTCAGGCTCAGCCAACTGTTAAATTTCGCCGGTACAACCTCCATTGATAGTCGTTCTTTTTATACTGTTGAGGTTTCTTGTTCATCTTATAGCATTCTCCTAAAATAGATGTCTCTATTTCGTTACTTGGGCTTATTGTTGTTTATTCTGGATAATTGACACATTTATCAAGCTGGATTAATATTAAAATTCAATTTTTCATTTCTGCACATGGAAGCAAGCAATAGGAATAATGGACTAAAATCAGTAACTATTGTTTATTTATAAACAAACATTTTTATCAATTAGGTTGATCTCAAAACAACAATATAGTGGTGTAATATTTTTTTTTCCTGGCCAAGACTCCTATTGGAGTCCTATACTGCCTAACCATGGTTGGAGGGTCAAAGTTCTTCATTTTGAAGGACCGCCACTCAATGAAAAAAAGTCAACGTCCCAGGCCGGATTCGAACCGGCACCGCCAATAGACATCTAATTAGAAAGACTATGTCTTAACCACTGAGCTATGGGCGGCCCGGTGAAATAATTAATATGCATTATAGAGCTGTAGTACTATTATACATAATTTATAAATTTTAATAGTATAACATAAAATAATATCTGACGTCTTTATCAAATCATAACAATGTAACCTTATATTAAAATCAACTGCTATTTTAGTGCCAATATATAATAGAAGACGATTTATATTCATCAATGTGTATATAAATTTAGCTTTACCTTTTTTTAAATTTTTTTTCTTTATAAATTAAAGCTCTACATCAAGTCAGATAGAGCATGGTATCTTAATGTGGAAAATAGAAAAATACTTTGTCGGCGGATTAAACTGCCCACTACACACATTATGGATCTAATAAATTTGAAAATCTTACCGAAGTTTCTGTATCACGGTCTATTAAAATTATAAACTTAGATATAATGAACAATAATTTAGAATATACAACAAGAAAGTACTTACCTATAATAAATTATTAGTAGTTGAAAATGAAATAGTTTTATTAATATATCTGTTACATCTTCAAATAGGGTGAATTGAATTAACATTAGAATTAAAAAGATATCGAGGACGTTACCTTGTTTACTATACTATTACTTTGTTTTTTGATCCGAATAAAAATATAATTTCATTTTTAAATTATTCTAATTCCTCAAATAGTTACTTAATATTAATATATGCTTAGAAAATAAACATAAAAAAAAAATTAAAATTCAATTTTTCGACCATTTTTGCTTACACTGTGTTGTAAATAGATTCTTATCCAATATAGAAAAATATGTGCAATGGAATTGACTCAAAATATGTAATGAAAAAAACTGTTTATAAAATCATTGTCTATACTATATTAATGTATTTTAGAAAAACAAAAGACTTATGCGTAAAATTAATTCTACGAAAATAAGTATTCTTAAATATAAAATTATATAATAAATAAATATCTAATCGAAGATGAAAAGCCTAAGTACAAATTTATTTTTTATGTGCGTTTTTCAAGCAGCACAACTCTACATTATATGAGGAAAATGATTTTTAAAAACGTGTTAGTTTGTAAAAACCAACACAAATAAAAAAAGAACAACCGACTTAGATATATTTTTATTCAAATGTTAAAAAACTTGTTATATTTTCATTTCAATCTTTTCTACTTTTTGAACCCTTATTTCGGCGTAGCATCAAATTAAAATTTTGAATTATAACTGTTTTACTATTGAATACCGAATATTTCTCTCAATTACAGTATGGAGCTATGATTTTTAATTTTCAAATTATTTTAATCTAAAACTCATCTTTCTCAGTAACTTGAACTGAAAGAGGAACAGACTAATGCATCCTAAATTTTTTATTTGACCCCGAAACACTCAATCTAAGCTACATTATTTGAATAAATCATACCCAATTACCGAGTCACTACAAATATTCATAAGATCCTCCATTATGTTGACACGCTTATCTTGTCACCTTTTGAATATTGAATAATCTATGGGTTTATTGATGGGTAGAGGTATTAATGGTTGTGAAAGCACTCGGACTTAATATTCGCCTACTAATTTTTGATAAGCCTGAGAGATGCTAATACAATATACTCACTGTGTTATGTTTTTACAATATCTTATTATCGATAATTTATTATATTTATTATTAAGACGTAAATCGAACGCTGTGGGTTGGATTCTCATCTGGGTCTGACAATATTTATTTCGTGGCGTTCCTGCGTAATAAATCTTGACAAAGGTCATCAATGGAGGACTCAAGCTAAAAGTATATAAGTAGCAATCACTACCAATATCGTACACTTAGACCAATATGTTGTCATAAATAAATTTTATTGCTACATTGTACTTCTTCTATCTAAAATATAAATTTTATCTGTCGGAAAACAACGCACCGAAATCATAATATCATTCGCTCGGGTTGATGTTTCATTTACCATTGAAATTCTGAAGAATGAGTTTATTCCAGTTGAAGAGTCTGGCCTTTGAATAATGGAAAATGGGGAGAGTATCGCCTCCCTGTTTTGAAGAAGGTATCGTTCGATCTATTTTACGGAGCTTCAACTCCCATCGAAAACAAAGCAATTTATTTCAGCTCTTAATCAGCAAATAATTTTCATCCTCTTTTCATAACTTTCGTTAAATAGGGTTTTATTAAAAAAGAAAAATAAATAAAGATATTTACTAAAGAATTTTTACGTGGCAATATTTACCAAATTACTTAATCATATCATGGCACTGAATAAAATGTTCTAATACTTGAAGTTCAGAATCATCTTAGTCTATAATTCCGTGCTGCATATAATTGAATTGCTCATTTTGTTTATTCTAGGAAAAATGGCGTAAATCTCAAAAATTGGTTTTGAGTAATCCAGAAAAAATACTCTAACATACAACTAAAACTCTTGAAAATTACAATGTGTTTTATGATAAATATTTAACATAAATGTATTTGTTATTATTTGATATATCATGAGAGAAACAATTTTTCAAAGAAGTATATATCGATACTTCTGGACTAATGACCCTCCTAAAATAAACCATTCAGTTGAAATTAACAGAATAATAAATATTTTTTGCTTTCATTTTATTTTCTTTAATACCGCTGATCTCCCATCGCTTACAATTTTACGTTCCTATTAAAATTTTCGCCCCAGTAAATGAAAACCTAATCCCCACCCCCTCTTTCATCCTATGATGAATTTTAAATCACAAAGCTGTTTCATCCATCATCTCTTGTCATACCGAAGGCCATTTCTCCCGACTGTTCCTTTCTTTTATTGGTAAAAAAAAAAATACAATGCATATTGTATTGCGGCTAACTAATGACGGATTTTATATCCATATTTATTATACTGTTTTAGACTTATACAATAAAACAATTATAATCTAAAAATATGAAAATAAAATTCAAATATGTACAAAAATAGAACATAGTAGTAACGCTAGTACTAGATAAGAGGTAGTCTAATCAATAAATAAAAGTTTCTTGAATTCAAAGATAATAATCAAATTAATGTGAAAAAAAATGTTTTGTTCAACACTATGATTAGTATTTGATAAAACTTAGGATGTGACACAAAATGAAACAATAACCAGAATGTAGGAAGGTCATAATTTAGTTTTTATTTCATTATTTAATTTTGTAATAATTTAATTAATCTTTTTAATTTAGTATTTATTTTATTTTTTACGGACATAAGTTTGTCCTTTAAGATTGTTGCCTTTGTTACAATTATCAATGTAGATAAAATATTATCATTACCTACTTTTGTCACGTATTATTACCTAAGTTTTTTTTCCACTAATATAGTTAATTGTCTTTACATTCATCAACAATATATTTCACCTTTACACTGTTATTATCATCTTAATATTTAAATTTGTTTCTAATTTCAATATTATCCATTTAATTTTATGTTATTTTATATAATTTTATATATATTTTTTTAGATTTATTTTCAATTGATTTCAACATAGTTATTTTACTCTATGTTTATCCTTTTAAATTTTGGTTTCAAGATTTATTTATAAGAAATATTTAAATACTCCAACTGTTAATTCTTAACTGTCGATTAGAGGGACAGCTTACACTTCCACCTAACAGGTATTTTTCACTTGCTCTATTTCTTATTACTCTCCATTATGTTATTATTTTGATTATACTGTCTTCTTGTCTTTTCTAATAAGTTTATATTACCTTTTACCTTCACTATTATTTTTAAATTGCTAAATCCTCTTTCGTTTAGAGTTTTCTAAATTCTTAACATTCTAATTTCTGCCTTTTACCCATCCCACATGTTTCTTTCTACTTTACATTTCTATGTTATTTGTAATAATAATTTACCTGCTACACTTACCGTTTCAAATCAGTCATTATATTTCTTCATTTAATTAAATTAATTGATCGTTTCATAATATATATTATGATATGTCTGTCCACTTTATTGTTTTAGTTAATAATTCTTTTTATATTTATCTTAATCCTCTTTATTATTTTATTGAAATTTTTTTATTGTTTATATAACTCCACCTTATCATTTTTTTTATCAATCTTTTACCCTTAAATTGACTCCACCTTTTTTATATCTTTTTATTGTAGCCCTGACGAAGACCTACAACGCCGGTCTAAACGTTGGCAGAACCTAATAATAAGTAGTTGATATCCATTTGTTTTTCATTCTTGAACGCAGTCCTGACCCTCTCCGTCAAATATAACATTAGAAAAGTTTGTGTCAATTATCTAATATGGTTTCATTCCGAGATATGTTAATCACGGAATGAAAACATATTTAGTGCTGCGTACACTCTAATAATTACAACAAATAATAAACTCTGATCCAATTAGTTGCTTTTATTAATGAAAACGATTCTATCATATAAATGATGCTTCGAAATTGGACGACATACAGTTTTGTACTGACGAGAGACTTTTGAAGTCTGACCTAATCCTGATTTCTTCTGGTCTTTTGGTGTACATATTCAGCTCCCAGAGCTTTTTCTTTTTTTTTTTTTTTTTTTCTTTTCTTCACTCATTTAATAAGCCGTAGTGAATAAAAACATACTGCAGATATTCAGACCTCTATCTCTGATCAAAGGTATGTTCGTTGATACTAAAAGTTCTCTCCTCGTGCCTCATTTTCAAGATCAGAGCCCTTATCCTTTTATGGAGGCTCTTTTTAATTTAATAGTTTATTTTAGATAGAGAAATAGTGTCAAAAATAAGTTTTGAATAAAGCACAAAAAAAAAGTATCAACAATGAAATTTGAATGATTAAAAAATCCAAAAATTATAGTGTATTCTATGATCAAACTCTTAAAATTCTAATACGAATTTATTAAATTTTACCATTCAGAGAAGTATTCAAAATTGTGGACTTCCTAAAATTAACTTAGCAAAAGATAAGGTTTAAGAAAGATTTATTAAATATAGTGGTTATCAATTTAAATTTTAAAAAAAATAAATAATAAGCCCAGTCCTCTTTTTATTAATACAGAATAAATTTAAATTAACTCACGTTTTGTATTATAATAAAATTCAACTATTAAATATTTAATTAAAATAACAAAACATTATCATCGGTTAAATAGAGATATTTATAGTTTCTGATGTTTTTTATGTGTATTTATCTATACATGATAATGAACATAATTTACAGAAGTATGGACAATGTGGCGTTTATGTAATGTTAACTGGAACATCAGAATAAAAAAAAACATTAGAACTATCGTGGCCACAACCTGTGAATTTGCTCTCTGTCTCCATATTGCAGCATACATACTTCTTTGTCCAACTTTCTTTTATCACTTACAGGAATAAAAAGTTGTCTGTAAGGAACAAACTCTGGGATACATTAAAGGAATAAAAAAACCAAACTATGAAATAGCTCAGCTGGGGATGGAGAGGTGTTCCGGAAAAAGATTTTTTAGACAGTTGCTGTCATTGATTGGCAAAACAGATGTCTCTATTTAAGTATTAAGCTTTGCCAAGGGAATGTCGGGGCCCCTTCTTAAGCTGGGCAATGCAACCTCTACTCTTTCACACGGCCAAATGAACATCTTAAAAAAACGAAATGCAATAATTTTTTCATTTTACTAAACCATATTAATTTTCGGTTTAACAAACGATTAAATTTAATCAACCTTTACTAACCACATATAAAAGAAAAAAAATAATATTTTTATTATCAATGAACCTTTAACAATAAAACAATTTATATTAAGATTATATCAAACTTTAAAATATAATTTATGTTTATATGAAGCTTGAATTAACACCGGGCAATGAATAAAAAAATAAAACCATCGCCTTCTTAATATTTTCCCGCCTTATTGATTTTTTTATGCTTAATTAATTGTATTAAAACCCGAGGAACAGTAATCAGAGTCAAAATTATTGTGCTATAATCAAAATAAAAATTGATATTTTATTTGTATTGATATTTAGATGAATAAAACTACGAGGGCTGTGCAGAAAGTAACAGACGTTTTGGCCTATCGTGGCGATGGGTGGGGTTTGAGCCACCATCTTGGTGTCCAAATGTTCCTACATTCAGTAAGCATTCAGCTGTTGTAGCGTGAGGACTGTGCTTCCCTCACTTAGCTCTCTGTGAGTCGTCAAAATATGCCCTACAATAAAAAAATTCCGCCACTTGGAAAGTGCGGTCGGTTATTCGGTTTTTGTTGGCTCGAAACAACAGGCCAATTGTAATTTATCGTCAGTCTAATGATGTTTACGGGCAGAGGATAATAAGTGAAGGCAAGTGAGGCAATGGTTACAGCCCTTCTGCTTAATGATGCACCAATCCTTTAACAAAATAATATATTTATTTTTATTATATGAACCGTATATAATTCTATTATAAATTAATTATCCAAAATAATCAAATAAATACATGAGTCAACCCTTTTTGTACACGATATTTTTATTATATCAAAATGATAGCAAAACTTATACTAATATCTATTGCGGTCATTTTTGATTCTTAATCTTCATTGAAGACGCTTTGGCGTTGAGTCAGCCAACTTTTGCATCAATGTCGAAGTAATAAAACATTTCAAATTATAAAAATTAAAAATACAGTATTTTCTAACTTGATCATTCAGACAATTAATTACAGTTGCTTCATAGAGTCTTTAGTACTTAATAGAGGATGAAATCTTGTGAAGTGAAGGACGATGTCTTAGTTCTTCATGCCTTAGGTGCGTGGTTGTCCTGCAGAAAAATATAATTTTCTATTGAGTGACTTATCTCGATCCCTTACAGTGGAAGCTGCATTTGTCTTTTCCATTTCAAACTATAGACCTTTCGGTTGTGGGATCAATTTTATGCCAAAAAGTGCGGAATAAAAGAAATTCTGCTATGGAAACTAGAAATGTAGCTACCATTTAATATGGAGGTAAGTGGTAACTTTTCTGCTTTGATCTATAAATGTGTGTAACAGTATGTTACCTAAACCACCTCTTCCAAGGACATCCTTGACTATGGTAACCATATTTTAAATTGCAAAAAAAAATGGTATAAATTTTAATTTAATTGAAAAAAAATACTATAAACACAGATAATTAGACACATTATGTTCAAGTGTGTAAATCATGTGTTTTAGAAAATGGGGGGTTCGTACAAAGAACTACAAGAATAAACTTTCAAGTTTCGTCCTAAAACATATATTTTATTTTTAATATCGCATAAATGACAATAGTATATGGATTTTTAAGACTAATTTGGGCTAGGATCAGAAAAATTAAAGCAGAAAACATTCTGCCATTAATAAACGAAACTACAAATAATTATGTAAGTAACAAAACAAAATAGGAGAAAAATAAATTTTTATAGAAACATATTTGCTTTAAAGTATCTTTTTTTTTTTTAATATTAAATTCAATAAATTTGTATTGCTTTTAGAAATAGAACATTTCTACATTTTGATTCATTAAAGTTACCAGATACCTGCTTAGTTTCCTTTAGTGTGGTGACTTGGAGTACTATTATCTGATTTTCAATGTTCATTTATTCATTACCGAAATTCTTTCTATTGAGGCACTTGTCGCGAGAAGGCATGACATAAAATAACGAATTATTATGAAGTTTATAAAGATTTAGTTAATTGATCATGGCCTCAGATTTTGTTCAGGCTGAAAGGAACTTTTTTTCAAACATTAGGGATATCATATTTGATACCTCATAGGAATGCAAACAATATTGCTGATATATCATTCGGTGGACCCCAGCTATATATTTTGCATATGTTTTTATAAATGAAAAATGAGGTAAAATAACGTTAGCTATGAATAAATATTATTTTTCTCGACCACCAGCCCTGTCTACCTTCTTAAAAGAGGAAACCTCGATTTGTTTTTTTTAAATGAATTTGAAAGATTATTTTCAAAAACATAGTGTGTTTAGTGGTCTTTCCTATAATATTATAAGTACGACACGACAAGAATGTAAAACAGTATTTTTAAAAGTAAACTACAGATTTCATTTAAAGCAACCTACAATCAGCGGCATAGCGTGGGTGTCAGCCGCCCGGGGTGTAGGAACTTTTTGCCGCCCGCCCCCTTATTTAGGTATTGTAATTTAAAATACACAGTGATTCTAAAGAACAATCATCATTATTGTGTAAGGCCCAAGCTACAAATTAAACAGTCATGTATGTTTTTCTATATAATAATCAAATTTATTACAAAAATTCTATCGGGCATGCCTCTTACATTTATTTACACTTATATTATACCTTAACGATCGACAACGTTAAGCTATTAGCGAATTAAATAAAAAACACAAATCTAATTCTAATCAGAACTAGAACGACACTGTTAATATTTATATTTTTATTGAAAAATAATATAACTGTAAGAAATAAAAACAAAACTTCTACAAAGCTTTAAAGAAAAGGTATTCCCCAATTTCGTCACAGAATAAGTAATCAAAAATTCCATGCTCATTTGAATCGGTCCGAATCGCAGGTGTGACAAAATTATGAAATGAAATGGTTCGAAGATATTATTATTATTTATTGTGGAATTTTGCGGCCCCTAATACGCTACGCCATTTCCTACTGTAGAGAAGATAATGAATTAGCTTACTCGTTTAGTTCACTGGAATGAATCATTGAAGGAATTGTGAACAATAGGCATTTCAACACAATATGATGACTGTAAGATGGCGGCTCATTAAGCCATCATATCTCTGTCTTGATTTAATCACATTTGATGGGCATTGAGTCAACCAATGAATAACTGATATCACATGTGCTTCTTAAATATTCATCTTTTTTATACTACTGAATAAATTAAATACTTACATGCTCTTAAGTTTATGCTAACAATAAGTTTTTGAATCTTGCTTATAGCCAAATAATTATCAAAATATATAAGATTACTTACATTTAGTAAAATATAGAGTTTTCAACTATTTTATTGTGTAGAATAAAATAATTATTTATTAATAAAGTAATTAAACATAATATAAAAATAGGTATTAGACTGCATATGATATATATATGCATTCCGAAAATGTAGAACAATTTTTACCGCCTCTGTGATATTTTAAATTAATAATATGTCTGTGCTCATTTCCAAATCAGTTCAAATCTTTACCAGATTACTTGCAATCATTCTCTTGTTCTCATAAAATGTTCTCATCTTGAAGCTATTAAAACAGGTTTAGGAAGTCAGGTATACATTACTTGATCCACCTCAAAAATTCAATCCTTGCAGACTAGAATCAATCCTTGTCAGTCTTGACTGCCATTTCAACACTTCTGTCCTAATATAATTTCATAAAATTTACATAAATCATAAAAAATAAAAATTTCCTTATAAAGTCTGAGAGAACAAAAAATAAATCATGCTAAAAATATATATATTTTTTGTTGTTGTTTCCATAAGTTTTAAAAATAGTCAAATGATAATAATAATAAAACTATTAAAATTTCAACCTAGAAATCCCCAAAAACTTACAATGTGTAATACAAGAAATGAGTGCTCCACAGATAAGTTCTATTTAACATTAACACCAAGAGTCATTTAGAGTACAATTTTAAAAAGCTACACTGAACAAAACTGTTGGCATATGCATAAGAATCCATAAGAAGTAAGAAGTAAAACGCACAGACTTAAGAACAGTGCCGGAAATATGTATAATGTATATATGTGCAAACTATAATGATAATGCTGGAAGATTATTGATTGGCCGTGTGTATAGATGAATGGAATATGGCCCAGGTGCGGTTAAAAAAAAAACTCAAATAGTAGATAAAATAAAATAGTATAATTATCTACTATTTGAGTTTTTTTTTTACCGCACCTGGACCATATTCCATTCATTCATATAATGATAATGTTATCGCTAGTTTTTTTAAAAAATAAACTCTACGGTACCAATTTATACATATAAGCCAATAAATAAGGATACTTTTAATTTACTGTGCCAGTAATTATAAGTTATAGGAAATTGGCTTTTTAATTGTTATAAAAGGATTTTTTTTTTCTGTAGTTTAAGTTTAATCTTCATTTTTATTTTCAGATGAATATACGAAGATTACGACACCACGGCAAGATATGCTTTTTAAAAAAGGATATCTTGGCCGTAAGAAGTCAACTCCCACCCCAAGCCAGGATGCTGGTGACACTCAATCTGCAGGTCAGCATCTATTTTCTTTTATACAATATGAATAATAATGCTGAATAAAACTTTTCTAGATAATAGGATGGAAAACATTAAATTAATTTATTTTATTGGTTATTTCATGAACTAATCACCTACAAATTTGTGCCATAATGGATCCATTCGTACCTTTCCAATATTTATGTTAAATCAATAAAATACACAATTTTATGTTCAAATTAACAAATCTATCAACTAAATATCTCCAACACTCTTCCTACTGCTACTGGTCTTTCACAAGGTTCTTATCTATCATCAACACACCAACAACTTACTATTTAATCGGTTCATATCTAACTTCCCAACCCATCATAAAAAGATCCTTATATCCCAATGATATAGCTCTATACTCATCTTTCTATTGAATAGATAAAAAAAATTCACTATACACTGCAAAATTTTTAAAAAATCAATAAATATTGCCTGATCAGGATTTTTTTTGTTGAAAAATGACGAAATGTTGGTATATTTATCTTATAGTTTTAATTTAAATTGCCCTAATATCGTTATTAAAATTTGAATAACGAAAATCCACATGTTGACCTAAAGAATTTGAATAAGACAACAAAAAGAATAAATAAAAAAATTCTAGAAGGACGCCAGGTCTGAGGACCAATGAGCCTAGACAAACTTGTTGAAAGTACTTAGGAAATAATAAGTTAATTTTTTTTTCTATTTTAGGGATTAGTTTTTCTTCTCTGGTTTCAAATGAAATTGTTACAAATTAGTTAGATCGGCTTAATTTTGAATTATTTCAATATACATGTATATCTTTTATCTTGAGCAATATAATTAATTTTTCTCAGCTCTCATTGTTAATAATAAGTTTTTAATAATAAATGTTAATACTTTGAAATATATTTATTAATTCATTTATTAATCATTTTGATTTTCTTCCAATTTAATTATAATTTATTCGAATTGTAATTTATTTCAATTACAAATTATATTTTAATTTTATTATTTTTAATAATTTATTTTAAAATATTTAAATATTTAATTTTGTTAATAATGCTTAAATCTTGTTATTAATTTTGATAACAATATTAACTTTTTGTTATTAATTGTTATCGTTTTAAATCTAAGACTTACTAATTTAGAATATCTTATCCTTAAATTCAATGTAAACACTCTTAAATATAGTTTTAATTTGCTCTCAGTTACTTACCATCAATATATACTTGATGGAAATAATTTTTCAGATTCTGTAGAAAGTGAACAGTACTGCTGCGAAGAACAAATGCCGCAGTATATGTACCCAGCTGCAGGTGGATACATGGATCAGCCAAGCATTTATTATATGTGTAGTAAGTAAACGCTGGTTTTATAGCTGTTTAATAGAAGTAGAGTTTAAGTAATTAAACACACAATAAGTTTAAATTAAATTATAATCTGTGCTAAGGTTATGGCATATAACGTTATAATTTTTTAGAGTTTCAATTAATTAACATTGATAAATTATTCGTTCATGATTACTTTATTGGGTAATAAATCATAAAACCATTATCTGCGATGATTTTTAAATTCAGAAAAATATTTTTAAAAAATGTTTGACACTTTCTTTTGAAATTCTGTAAAGTGTCATATTTTCTTTTTTTATTTCTAAATAAATAATCAATCAAATAAAGAAGTGAACATAAAGGTGATGGTTTTAGATTAATGACACTTTTAAACTATATTTCAGATTATGAGGTCTACGACCCAATGACTGGAGCTGTAACGGTTGTCGTTGGCCCTGCCCCTCAGTTTCCAGGCCCACAGCCTGTTCTGGCAACACTTCCATGTGCCCCAGTCCCCTTACAATCAGTGGAGTGGTTCCAACCACAAATGCCTCCCCCACCACATTTCACTAGCCGCAAAAAGAGCAGCAACTCTATTGACTCACAGGTATAATATTTTAGTCTAATATTTATTAAAATTGTTTCTGAACTAAATAAACTTAGTTATTTTTATTTCCTTAATTAATTTTCTTTTTAATCATTTTTTGACTTTAAATAAACTTTCTACGAAACCAATATAATAAATAAGAATAGATGAGACATTTTTCAGGCCATGCACTCTTGTTTAATTATTTCATAAGAGAATAATGATTCAGTTCAGTCTTAGAGGGTTGATATATATTTTGTGATAGTACACTAAGTGAAAGTCTACCCTTCCTATTTATATTGGTAATATAAGAACAACCTATCCTCTCTGTCCTCATTTAGATTAGACATAATATACAAGGGTATTAAAATATACAATCTAATAAAAAAGAGTACCACACGAAAAATAAGCTACCTGAAGAAACATTTGCATTTTGATACAACATAATCAATCATCCTATGAACTATCATTTAATCATAATTCTGCTCATTAATTTGTGAATCCATACAACTATGATGTCATCTGGCTGAAATTCAAAGGGCTGACATTTACTTCAAATTAAGCCATTCAAACAGATATAGAGGTGCACATTTTCTTCTTAAGACATCCATTATATGATTCTTTGACCAAAGAGAAGCAAGCAATAAGGTTTCTTCAGAAAACAAACCAGGCCGAGAGGCAGCAGCTATCAAGGATCCCATAGCAATGAGGATTTAAATTACTGGGTTGTTTTATAATTTTTTTTTTTTTTGATATTTCTGAAAATAAAATTGTTGATGGAAAAATTGGCAACCTCTAGGGGGCAGAGCCAAAATTCCCATAATTTTTCTCTAATTAACATCAGAACTAATACCAGTAAACTATGCTGCCTCATTTCTATGATATTTTTCAATCTTATTTAATATCTAATCATGATACGTAATAAATTTGTTATACTAAATTTGGTAAAATACAATTTTTTTCTCATATGTACTCAAGTTTGTGCTAAAAAAACAGCATTGATTTGTAAGAAAATTATCTATTATATGTTGTGGCCAATGTCCTAAAAATCAAAATGATTAATTTTAGAATTGGAGTGGTCAGAGCTCTGAGTCGACTTGCCCTCCTGGTAGTCCACAAGACCCTTCTGAACAATGTGAACCTCAGCCTTACATGTATCCTGGATACATGTTTGGGCCTCCTGTCTATAATATTAATGGTACGTACAATTGAAATTTCATATATGTTGTTGTTTATTCAGAAATTAAGGCATAAAACCTTGGTTATCAACTCCAGGAATTTCATATATGTAAACTAGCAAACAAATATTATTTGTATAATATGATTTAAATTTTTCTCATATTATAAATACCCGTGAGTGTTTGGTATTTGATATTTTTTTCAATTAATATTTATTCAATCAACATAATCTTACTCCTTATTTAATCGTTTTTGAATTAATTACTAGTTTTAAAATTATTATTACTACTGGTGTGATTTTGATAAAACTAAATAAAATAATTTTTGTCAAACTGTTTTAGACCAGAGTTTAAAGTTGTTACCTCTTACATTTCAGTTACTAGTTACATAACATTATATAGTGACAAAGTGGATCAAGTCACTTCATTGGACTGCTAAATTGAGATCAAAGACACATTGACTATTCCTTAAATTGGCTATATCTCCTAAATGGTTTCAAAATCAATAAAATTCTTTATACAGCCAACAGATAGCATAATTTTCAATACTTTGGCACTTCAAACTCAATTTTCACAAAAATGTGGAATAGTTCATGTCGGTTCTTAATGCCTCATATTACCTCAGTTTTATAAAAACAAAATTTGTGAATTAATTGATCTCAATTGGTTAATTTATATTTTCTCTTTTAAGAAATTGTTAAATTCCAATGATTTAATTAGCTTTGAATCATACTTTCATAAATTTAGATTAATGTAGGAAGAAATAAAAGAGAATATCGCTAGTGATCACTTTAACTCCACCATCTGAATAGTTTAAATTGCTAATGTCTCTTAAAAAGTAATGGTCCTTTGAACAATAAGAAAATAAGAAACTTGAAATTTGGAAATAACATTGACATACAATCCAACTTGTTGCGGAATGGAAAGGGCATATGTCGTTTAGGTGTTTTGAAATTTTCACCTTTTTTTTTTTTATTCTTTCATTTGTTTATCAATTTTTTTAGCATATATCATGTTATTTCATTACACAACCTGATATTGTATAGAAGGTAGAAAATATATGAGAATAATTCAACTTAATACAGAATAAGTAACATTTAAAAACAATTAAATAATAGAGATATTAACAAATTAGTCCTTTTCTTTGCTTCATAGTTTCTGAAATGTTGATTAATCGACACTTTTTTTTTTTTATGAAGTGACTAGAGAGAACTCATGTTGGACATCTATCAACGAATCGGGCTATTGATAGCAAATCAAATACTTTGGCAAGTTTATTTGGCTATCGGTCACAAAGTATCAAGTCTCAATATGGGGTCAGCTCTAGTTTCTAATTTCACTTCTTTAGTAGTTCTTTAAAAGATTAATTATAATTTTTGATCCTACCTTTTAATAAATAAAATAAAATAAATCAATAAATTAACTTTTTTTTGTTTTTAATTAGATAAAAAATAGTTCTGTATTTGTAAAACTTGTTTATACATACAAATAATATATCCTACAATACCAATATATTAATAATTTCATAAAATTAGTAGATTTGTTAATAATTACTTGAAATATTAAATAGTCGAACAGCTAAAAACTGTCTAATCTGATTAGAAAAAAAAAATATTCTAAATACAAATAAAGCAAGCAACTACATTTTTATTCTAAAAGAATATGGGGAAAACGATGGGGAAATAAAAGAATGGGTCAATTAATTTTTTTTGTTTTGATTCTTTAGACTTTTTTATTACTTAATATATTGTATTATTCTTTAT
>NW_027111312.1:552389-585541 GCF_000696795.3 Halyomorpha halys | reverse complement strand
TATATAGTTTATATGTATTATATTGTAATAAAAACACAAAATCCAATAAGATCAAAAGTATTTAAAAATTAAGGGAAAAATAGACCAGTAAATAAAATCATTCAAAAACGAAATATTGCTCTGTTTCAGGAGTAAACATACAAGGTGTTCTACCTCAAGGTTCTCAAACCAATACTGATCAGTCAAAAAGAAGAAAGAAAAGGAGGAGGAGAAGGAGAGGAGGAGTAAGAAATTCAAAAATTAATTTATAGTTTGACATATATTGAACATTTTACTTACTGATAATCAGCTTTCTTTATTACTGATTATAAATCAATTTATTTATTAGATTAGGTTTATCGGTGATATATTTAATTGGTACAGTTTCTCTTGAATTTAATGTTCTGAAACTAGTTTACCCCTCAGGATGAGTGTCCAGTCATCCACACCCAAAAAAATATATTTATTAAAATTAAAAATATGCATAGTACCATCAACAAATCAACATTGTTGGAGTTAGTTATTGATTAGAGGAGCAGTTCCCAAACTTTTTTCAACATGTTACCCTTGTTGGTCAAGTTACCCTTGTTGGGCAAAAAAAATCAGGGCATCGTTGTCTATTTCAGTGTAGTAATACCTCAAAAATTTATAAATTATGTATTCAAGCCAATGAGTGGTAAACTAGCATAGACAAGGAAATGATGGTGTTTCCATTTTACATAAATGGATTCTTCTTAATGGCAAAATCATTTTATAAGATTAAGTAGCATTGCCACGGCACCTTGGCATTCACTTGTGGCACTCCTGGAAAAATCGTGCGGCACTGTAGAGTGCAAACCAATGAATTAGAGAATTATTCATCACATGATTAATTTATTTTTACTTATAAGTGGTCCTTATATTTCACTTCATTTTTTTTTTTATTTTAACCTCTCATAAAACAATCAATGATAGTAGATTTTATGGAATAGTTATGTTACTATTCTCATGTAAGTTTGTTTTTCATTTCTTCACTCCTTTAATTTTGTTTTTTAAGAATCCATTTCAGTATTGTTTTATCTCTACATTAAGTTGTAATAAATAGATATTGGACATGGTTTGGACCTTCATTTATTTGAAACAATTGTTCCCATGAATCAAACACACATCTTCTGGTTTGTAAACAGCAGTACCCGGGATCCAATTCTTTTAGAGACTGGTTTGATTTCTGTAAACTAAACTTTGAGAAATTAGTCATGATTTGATTGATATAAGCTAGTTTGGTACATAATTAATGTAATAGCATAATAATATACAAGGATTACCACTTATAATAAATTTAATCATTCCAAAACAAGATTGAGTCTACTCTCATAAAAACCATCCACCTTAGTCATGTCTTGTAACTAGGATGTCACTGTTTCTCAAAATTTGTTGTTGGTAAAGTTGTCTCCACAGTGTTCCTTCAATTATAGGACCTAATAGAAATCATCAGATACAAGCAAGGTGTTCCAAAATTTTGAATTTGAAGAACTGAAACCATTCTTGGGTAATTAGCAATTCAAATTAATCATATCACAACATACATTTTCATGAAGAAGATCAATTCCTCAGTTCAACATTTCTCTCTATTTGATCAGTTCCTTTTTAATCTGTTGTAGTATTTCATCTGTATGTGATCTTCCCCTGTATTCTGGGAATTATCTTTACTTGGCCTGACTTTCTTTTTATCTTTAATAATGGCTTTTTGCTGGTAAATATTCTTGAAACATATACATTTTTAATGATAGTATTTTTTTCCATTTCTAGGTAACAGATGAAGGCTCTGAATCAAGCTGTGAAGAAGTTTGTAGCTTGGAAGCTCCAGTGTCTAGTTCTAGTTCGACAAAAACTAATTCTGACTCTGGCATCGCTACAGATCCATGTGGCACTTCAGGGGGGCAGGGATCTCTTTCTTCTCTTTCCAATGATGAAGCAGATAAAGACAACAAATCTATTCCTAGTGAACCTGACTCACACATGGCAGATATAAAAGAGGAAAGGCCGTTACAAGAAGAAAAAGAAGAAACCATTGCAGTTACAACTGATTTAATTGAAGAAGTTGAAGATACTGCTTCATGCAAAGATCATCAAGAAAGTTCTCCAGTGATAAATTCTGAAGATACAGAACCACTTACTCTTGACAATGAAACTATTGAAAAAGAATTTAGAGAGATGTCAGTTGAAGAAAATGATACTAAAGAACACTGTTTATTTGAAGAAGAAAGCACAGGTCCTTCTGAAAAAGAAGAACCTTTAGATGAACCTGTGCTAGAGGTAACATTTTCAAATATAACAGAAGAAGTCAGTGACTGTAACCTACCTGAAGAATTTCTGATAGGTGATACAACTGAAAATGAATTAATAGCTCAGGAAGCTCTAGAATTCACTGAGCTGAATGACTTTCATGAGGACTCATACCTTGAACCTGAACTTCCACCTGTAGCTCCACCTCGGAGAAAAAAGTGTGCTAAAGTTGCAGAAAAATTAGCTACAAGACTGGCAGATGAAATAGTTGCTGATGCTATTTCAAATGCAGCTGTTGAAAGGTGGCCTATCACTTCAGCCGTCACGAAATGGCTTGAAGATTCAGATGATGAAATTGAAGAGGGAGAAGAAGCTACCGGTCAAAAAAACGGGGAAGGCAACCCTTTCCCTGTGCCATATCATAGTGGCGCAGGGACAAGGGTTGCCACAGCATACGACAGCAGCCGGGTGAGGGAAATGTGTGATCCAATCGCCTCTGTCAACAAATATTACCGCCTGGCACTCCCAATGAAGACTGGACCTGGACCTTTTCCATGTGGCATTTGCTGCATAATACAATAAATACTCCAGCGCATGGTTCCCCTCCCAATGATCCACTCCACACAACACACATCATTTGTTCTATTTTCTATATTTTATATTAATGGTTCACATATCTTATTTTATATGTGTTGTATATAATATATATTATATATGGTAATATATACTTAAATAAATGTTTAAACTACTTGATAATAAAGCATGGTAAATATTTACCATAGGTGCGATTTAAGGAGATAATTAACAAAATTTTATCATGAAATGAGTGTTGGAATTTTTAAGACTGAACAACGGTGCCAATTATGTTCATTTGTTTCATCACTATACATCATTTATTTTAAATTGTTTTCTGTTATAACTTTCTAAAAGTTTGTTAGAATTTGTTCCTCAAAACCTAGTTTGTTTTCTAATTAAAAAAAAAATAAGATAAAGCTTAATGGCAAAAGGTTGATTGTTTTTGATGTAATTCCATTGTTTTGTATAAATTAAGCATTCATGTTTTATCTTGAAATATGTTATCATGTAGATATTGAAGGTTTGTTTCTCCTTTGAGAAAAAACGATGTATGAGGTAACAAAGTTCTTTTTCTTGTTATAAGTATTCCTCATAAGTGATTGGTTAATAGTAATTTCAGCTATGTGCCTATTACTAACTATAATTAACATAGGTGAAAATGAGAGATAAGCCTGGATTGTTGTTGTTGGACTTAAGGGAGAGGGCCTACATGCATGCTGTGGTTGTTAATATTTATTTTGTGCTAATGTTAATGTTGATGCACGTGATTTTTATAAATAAATATATTATCATACTATTATATGTCTTGACAGGGAACAAGTCATCGTCAGTGTGTTTGGAAGTATGTATCATATTTTTCTTTTATTATGTTGTGTTTGTTTATTATAATATAATTGCTATGTTTACTATTAAGTTACCTCACCTAAGATGCATTATTTCATAACAATTAAAGCCTAAGACACATATTAGTTTTTATTTAATTTTTTTAATTATTTTATGTGCCAAGGAGTATTATGCACATGATATGATTATCTAGATTTCTTTTTAATTAATTATCAAAAATGGGATTTTATTTTTAAGTAGATTTACAAGTGAATAATAATAATGATAATAAAAAAGTTGTATTTTATTTCCTAATATTTAAATTATCTGTGTCTAAAAAGGCTGTTTCATTTTTATTTTCTACTGAAAAATATCTATCAAAGGCATTTATTAAAATTTGGCCTGTCATTAAAGACACTTTAGACTCTAAGTAATTTAAAGATAGAACAGTATGTTCTACTTAGTTGTTACAAGTAATATGCAATCTACACCTACATACCAAAACCAGAATGCGGCTAAAAGGTTAAACAATATCTATTCCAAAAAAGTGAACAAAATTCTAATAGAAATTAACAGATTAGTAATTACAATTTAGCCTTTTAGGCAAATCAGTTTAGATAAAATTACTAGTACTTAGTAGTAGAAAATAATAAAAAGTAGTCTCACTGCCACAGTAATACATACATCAAAAAATATTAGAGCCACTTGAATGTAGGATTGCATTGCTGACTTTTCGAAAAAAAAAATAAAACAAAAAAAACAATAAATATTGAATGGTGCAAAGAGTGCTGATGAATGCTTCTATATATGTTATTTAAAAAAAAAAAAAGAGGAATTAATTAATTTTAAGAAATCCCTTAAACTAGGTGAAGGGTGCAAATTGTGCTGTAATTTAAAATTGAAAAGATACTTGTTATAATGTATTAAAAACATTTACAGTTTATTGTCAGTCATACCTTACCATTATAAGCCATTTTATAATACAAATGATTTAAATGAGTATTAGCATTGTATATCACTTCAACTTAAAGTTAAAATATTTATATTGCTATGTATTTCACAGTATGTATTAATTGTAATACATATATCAATTGTCCATTAACATTTTTAGACATGTTAAATAAATGTGATGAACTTTGTTGTTAATTAATTATAATTTATGGCAATGCTACAATTAATATAATAATATGAAACCATTATCAAAATTTAGAGCCTCTCTTCAAGAATATAAAATATTTTTAAAAATTGTTAGAGTGTGTTGAGCCTAGCATGATTACGTGCCTTAGTCAATATATGTTCAGAATAATTTAATTTATTACTAATGCACATCTAACGGTGAGATCAGATAAAGTAATTATTGTAACTGTATTATTTATTGTTAAGGCTGAAATAATAATAGAAATAACCACCTTGTATATATCATCAATACCTGCTTAAAATTATATATGTTTAGTAATGTGGTTTGATATAAGTGATAAATGACAAGGAACATTTTTAGTTAAGTACATTACGCTACATTGAGTTACCTGTCTTGCATAATTATAAAAGGGCTTTAATAGATATGGATAAGATTTCATGAATTTATTGTCAAGTGGTCTATGATTTTTACATTTTTTAAAACCAAATTTACAACATACTGAAAATATCAACACAAAGTTCTAAACATATATTTTGCAATTTTACAAGGAGAAATATGGTATATTTTTAATTTAAAATAATGGTTTTTAAAATATATTTAACCATGTAAAGCATCATATACTTACATGTGTATGTACATATGCATATATATACATACATTTCAAACAAATATAATGTTAAATAAAATGCAAATATAAATATTACAGTCAAGTGTATTTTAGTTAAAATGTTTCCTTACAACCTATCTAGAATTATATTAATAATATTATTGTCTCTCATAACAGTTTTTTATGATATAATTTTGATTGTTTTGGCACCTCTCAAAAGGGAACATCTCTATGAATTATTTTTATATGAATTCAGAATTTTATTCTTTCACATTTTATTGAAATGAAGAAAATGTGGACAAATACACCTTCTATTATTTCCCCCTCCCCCCAAGCAGCCAATACCCAATTGTCAATACTTCATCTTTAGATAAACTCTACATCATTTTCCCTTAACATATTCTCATACCTTTCTATTTATCAATTAAAGCTGCTATCAGTTATTTCTTCTCTGTCATTACATTTTACTTTAAGTATTTTTAAGGTAAAGATAACTATAATGAAGAAAATAAGTCGTGTTATAAATTTGAATTTCAAAGAATTATTTCATTTTTGGCTTATTACATTTTTACAAGTGTTAAAATAGAGAATAGTGCTCTAACAATTAAAAACTGTCATTTAGCTTCCATTTAAAATCTCCTGATTACGAAAATTTCTTGATCAAATTTCAAGGAAAAAAAAAGAAAGTGAAACCCAGTTTTTGTGAATTAATTTTTGCTTTATTACAGCTATAATGGTCGCAAAATAAACCATAACCAATAGCATTGTGGTTAAAATAGATTTATATTGGTAGGATAACATATCTTCTAAACATGGAGTGCTTTAGAACCTAAAAGTCAACAAACATGTTTTTCAAGCTGGCCCTTAATGGCTAGTTCCAGACATTATCTAGAGACATTAGTTTATATATTTTTGGTGAATAGATGGACCAGTTTAACACATGTTTTCATCTTGATCAAATTACAAAAAGTGTTATGGTTATTTGATTAAATGGGATCACATATCTTGTTTATTATATTCTAGTGTTGTGCCAGAATATACACATTCAACAATTTCCTTTTTATATCATTTTAACTTTATTTAGTAGTAGGTAGAATGTTGAATTTAAACTTATTATTCAGGGTAATTTTTTATTTCTTTAAATTTATTCACAATTTTTTTTAATAAATACAGACAATGAATAAATATTCAAATAAATGATGATCTGTAAAATGGAGAGAAAAGATTAGGTATGATTTTGTAATAATAATTTGTAAGACAAATATACAAATTTGTCATTAAATATTGTAGCATGCATATTTTTTAATAATTTATTTTAATAACTATTCTTCCAACATGTGTGAATAAAAAATAATTATGAGACTGTCCAAGGTAATTTACAATACATTAAGATAAGTTAATGTAAAGGCAAAGGAGGAAGAAGGATGCACAGTGGCTGGCGTTCTCCGTTGACCCCCCCCCCCACTCTTCTGACTTTCCTGGACATTGTAACTTTATTTAGTTGTTGTTTAATTTAAACTTATTATTCAGGGTAATTACCTTCAACAGTCTCATAATTATTTTTTGTTCTTCCTATGGATAGTTGATTGTCAGTGAATTTATTAAGAATAGTTTTGAAAAAAACACTAGATCAGTCCAATATAAAACACATAATCAATGCCAAATATATAGATTACTTTTCGTCACTCTTAAAACTTGTGGAATTTAGGGAGGATTTAATAAACAAAGACAAAGAGTAGTATATGTTGATGGATTATCCCAAACAAAAGTTTCCTGTCAGAGGAGCAGTGTCACCATCTATTGTTTTATTTACAAACCAAATAATACAACCTATTTTCTACAACAATTTCTCCTTCCTAAAATATTTTTTATTAATTGCTTTCATATATTACCTTATTTTATTAATTTTAATATATACATTTATACATTTTTTATTTCATTGCTCCAATTACATCTACAATAATTTAATATTTCACAAACACTTCAAGGCTTAGGTCCAAACATCCCCAACTGGTCTTCTGTCCTTTTGTGGATGATTTGGACCTCAACTGGACCAACTGTATCCAGATTCTTCATAGACAGGATTATAATATCCACCAAAATCCCCTCTAATGTCGTTATGAACATTTGGTTCAACAGGCGGTTTAGCAATATTTATTGTACTACTAAATCTTTTTTTCTTTCTGTGTCTTTTCTTCTACTTAGCTCTAGTATATTTCTTAATTTTTGCTTCACAATCCATATTGTTTTCAGAGTAATTTGCATTTAATCTAAGGTGTTATTCATCTTCTTCGGTGTAGAAATCTTCAATAAAGTGTTTTTTCATCTTTCGTTCAAGTTTTTCCGTGTTAATATCTTCTATTTCTTTATAAATACCAACTCCATAGTATTTGATAAACACAGATGTTTCATTTTCAATTGAATAATGGAAATGCTCAACATTTTGACCACAATAATCTATGTCTGACACTGCATAGACTATCATCATCCAACGTTTATTCTTGATCTAGTTCTCTTGTTTTGTGACAGGAACTTTGTCTTTGGAGTCTTCATCAATTTCTTCTGTGCTTCCTTCCTGGGAAAAGATGACATAATTTTCCTTTTCAAATTCTTTTGTTTCTTCAGATCCTTCCTCAATCAGATACCTATTATCACAGGTAATTCCACATAAGGCAAATTCCTGAGCCAAAGATGCTCTATGCTGTCTCCTCGGTTAAGGCTTTTGTGTAAAAGAGGGTTCATTTCTGTTGGGTTGTCTATTTTTTCTTCCTTGAACCAGCATTCATTTTTCAGGTGACCTATTTTTTGGCAAATAAAGCAAACTTTTGGCCTTTCATGAAATGTTTTAATGCTAGTTCGTTTCTATTGGTGGTGTTCCTCCTTTCAAACGATAAAAGCAATTGCCTTAACTCGGTGAATTTAATATTACTATTTATCGAAACAGCTTTAACAACTGGGTTATAATAGGGTGGTAAGCTTTCTATAATGTACCTCACTTTTTCTCTGACGGTTAAAGATTTGCCTAGTTGAGCTATCTCTTGAACCGAACATTAAAACCTCGTTAGGTATTCATCTAATGCTTCACCACTCTTTTTCTTAATTTTAGTTAGGTCAAACATTAAATCCATTACTTTTTCTTCTGAAACACCCTCAAACCTCTCTCTTATTTTTTCCCAAACCTTCTTTTTTCACCTCTGATTGATGGAAATATATCATCACTGACTGTTCAAATAATAGTAGAGAGAACCTGTTTGTTTTTTTTCTTTTCTAAGCTGAATTTTCATCAGTCGGCAGATCTTTGTCTATAATTTCTTCGAATAAGTCTTTTGCTTTTAAGTACACTTCAATTTTCATCGACCAGATCTCATAATTTTCTGCAAGCTTTTCAATGTTATACTGTGGCGTCCATTATCCTTTGTGTTTTGATTTTGGAGGTTAGTCCTAAATTAAGTCACAAAGCTTAGGTATCTGTTAATATACATAAATTACTCTCACCACTTAACCTTTTACGCACTAAACCACACTCTCCTTCCAGTTTGTTGTGGAATTTAGGGAGGGTTTTATAAACAAAGACAAAGAATATATGTTTCCGTTAATAGACGCCATGACTGACTGTCCCAAACAAAGGTTTCCTGTCAGAGGAGCAGTGTTCCTATCTACTGTTTATTTATTATTTATTTACAAACCAAATAATAAAACCTATTTCCTACAAGAAAACTGAAAAGCACAAAAAAATTCTTCAAAAATATAAATTCAATCCATCCTAGGATTGAATTTACATATGAAACAGAAAACAATAATATCAGAAATCTTTTAGATATGACAATAGTTGGTAAATATCATAAATTATTTTTCAAAAGGTATGAAAAGGCAATTAGAGCAAAACATATACTTAACTTTCACTCAAACCACCCAAAAATCCAAACTGTTAATGTGGTATTTAATCTAATAAATAACGCAATATTAACAACATTACTCCGCAATGAAATTAAACGACAAATTTTAAATATCATATGAAACAGCTACTATCATAATACATTAAGAAGAAAGTTAAAATATAAAGCAAAAAATAAGGGCAAGAATTTATCACAATAATATAAAATAAAACATGACAAGATCCAACCGAAAATAAATAACATAAGTCATATAATAATTAACAAACTTGCTCCCAACTCAAATTAAAATATCAGAAAATGAACTGTTCTAAAAATCTGAAAATCAATCATAATAATAAATAAATTAAATTCTGTCAAATTTAAATTCTCATTAAAACCCACCCACCCAATTAGAACTTTAACAAAAATATTCATCACCTATACCAAACCAAAGAAAGTTAATATGTGCACTATAAAATGTAAAAATTGTTATGAATCCTACTAGTAATAAATAGGTATGATATCCACCCTCATAAAAACAAATATATACACCCACAAGAGTGAATTCCAAAACAACCATAGCTTTGTCAAACTATATCAAACACCTGTGACATGAAAAATATTACAGTTGAGCTCATGGTATAGATTGCACTGTTGGTTCGTAGAAAGAGGCACAGAACTTAGACATGCCTCTTCTCCCTTATGCTTATGCAAGTTAAGTCATACAGAAAATCAGATTGTATAATACAATTATGAAGAACCAGAATTTATTCACAATTTTTTTAATAAATATAGACAATGAATAAATATTCAAATGATGCTCTGTAAAATGGAGAGAAAAGATTAGGTATGATTTTGTAATAATAATTTGTAAGACAAATATACAAATTTGTCATTAAACATTGTAGCATGAAAATTTTTAAATAATTTGTTCAAATAACTATTCTTCCAACATGTGTGAATAAAAAATGATTATGAGACTGTCTAAGGTAATTTACAATACATTAAGATAAGTTTCCCTGTGGGCAAAGGAGGGAGAAGGATGCACAGTGGCATACGTTATCCGTTGACCTCCCCCCCACTCTTCTGCCTTCTCTGGACTAAGTCAATAAGACTTTCCTGGACATTATAAAATGAAATTTAAAAAAACAGAATGTTTGGTAATATATACTTTTTGTGGTAGACTTTGTTCCCAGTAGGAGTAGTTTGTTATGGTAAGGAAGGATTAGAGAGGGGGTACACAAGCTCTGTAACCATATACGTAAATTTATTTTAGACGTACTATACCTGAATAATAAATTATTTTAAATCATATTCGAGGTGTAGATAGTTGACCGTAGATTAATGATTGGAGAAGTTTTTCGGGGGGTGCGGTCAGCAAAGAACAACATAAATAAACAAAACCATATTTATTTATTTTATGCCGACGTTTCGACCTGAGTTTCAGTTCTTCATCAGGGGTTGTGGCGTAGAAGGTAGGCTTGCAACTCGACAATTTTCAACTCAACCCGCATACACAAAAAACAAAAACTCATTAAGAAGTTCAATAACCTTTATCAAGAATCACTAACCAACAAAATTTATCCCAAAGGTCAAGAAAATTGATTCCTTAATATCTCATCTACTGATATTCCCTCCAATGTACTCAACATTCTTAGCCTAGGTCCCAATTTCTCCATACCCAAATCTACACAAAAAATTATTCCAGAATTACTCACTGACTTAGAATACATTCACAACGACCCCCTATTTCATCATTCTAATGAGAGTAAAGAGTTATCACGCAGTACTATTTGCAATACCATCTCTAATTACCTACAACACACTCCATCCTTTTCTTCCAATTTTTCTCCCCTTTTCTTTAAAGACCTTTCTTTCACCCGATCCTTTCTTCGTTCACATGATGACATTATTATCACCAAAGCAGACAAAGGTAACAAGACTGTCTTTATGTACCGCTCTGACTATAATGAAAAAATGACACAACTCCTATCCGATCATTCCACAAACACCACTACGTCCCGTGACCCTACACCTTCATTAAAAACAACTTTTAACAAGCATCTTAAAAATCTCTTAGATTCTAAATTTATTAATTATCCCACATACAGAAACCTAATCTCTTATAATTCAATTGCCCCCCGTTTTTATGGCCTTCCCAAAATCCACAAACCTAATACCCCCCTCCGTCTGATCACTTCTAATATCAATTCCCCTGCCGTTAAACTTAGTAAATACCTACTGCCGTCTTTACAAGCTCTCAGCCATGACAATACATATGACATTCACAACTCTTTTCACCTCTGCGATCAATTATTGGACCTCACCATTCCAGACCACTACATCCTCACTTCCTTTGATGTTGAAAGTTTATTTACTAATATCCCCATAGATAAAGTTTTATTTTTAGTAGAATCCAACTGGTCCACCATTGAACCACATACTTCCCTAGACCTTCCTTCCTACCTCAAGTCTCTCTAACTTTGTTGCGAATCCGGCTACCTCACATTCCAGGGTCAATTTTTTAAACCAATTTCAGGCCTAGCTATGGGTAATCCTTTAGCCCCCGATCTCTCCAATATCGTACTCAACGATTTATGTTCAGTTGCAAGCCTACCTTCTCGCCACAACCCCTGATGAAGACCTGAAACTCAGGTCGAAACGTCAGCATAAAATAAATAAATATGGTTTTGTTTATTTATGTTGTTCTTTGCTGACCGCACCCCCCGACAAACTTCTCCAATCATTAAATCATATTCATTTAGCTTTCTTTTTTCTAAAATATGTGAACTGGTGCTGTTACTACGGTGATGTCAGTATTACTTTTTAAAGTTGACTTAAAGGTAAGTCTCTATCAATATTGAAAAAGAAAATTTGATATAAAAAGAAACATCCAACAGAAATCATGACTTTAATTTAACACGTATTTTTTTATTTATGGCTACTTAAGTATTTATTTAGCATAGCGCTCTTATAGACCAATAATCTGCAAAATAGGACCCTTAGAAGAGCTGTCCTTACTTATACCTGTGAATAATGGACATCATCTGGTGCAGAAAAAGCTATTCTAAAGTTTAAAAGGTAAATAGTATGGAAAAATGTAAGGCCTAGGTCATACCAAAGGAACCTGGAGGATATACACTTACACATGTTTTAAGGATGATAAAAGTAAGACCTTTTTGATTTACAAGGCATGTAGTTGAAATAACAAAGAAGCATAGAAAGATCCCAGATACAATGGAATGATGGAGTAGCAAGATCCATATTTGGGATCCACAACTAGAGAACACAATTGAATGCAAAATTTATAGTTTAATTTAAAAGGATGTAGTAAACATAGTAGGGTTGGTTATTAGCTATTAACAAGTAGTGAATAATTAAAAACAAAAATAAAAATTTATTTTTTAAAGCATCTCTCATAGTTAATAAAATCAACTTGATTTACCTCTATTAGTCAATTAATAATACAATTGTGTATACAATGCTATACTAAAAAATAACGGTTTCTATCTGGAAACACAATTTCAGTTTTTAAAATGGAAATAAATGTTGTAAATAGTTAGTATAAAAACAATTTCAGAAATTAGATATTTAGCAGCAGTAGTAAAATTTATAACAAAAACATATCAAATAAAAACTAGTTACAAAATACAAGATACTAAAGAACTACTCAAATTCATAAAATATTGAAATATTAATTTTTCTTCTATTAAAAAAATTATTAAATTAAAAAAAAAATAGATAAATACATTTTTTAACCATTTAAAAGTAATAATTAGTAAATAAAAAACCTTCTAGAATATAAATCATAAATAAAAAAAAATATTAAATTTGTCAACATTTTTGATTAGTACACTTTAGACCTTTACATAAATAGCATAAATCTAATTATTATAAAATTCTGCCTCATGGGGCTTGCAACTAAATTACCCGTTAGAAAAGATTGGCACAAAAGAAGGCTTTACAAAAAAGCCAATTAGATTAATCACTACTGTTAGTATTTACCAAAGTTAGATTAATTATTAGCATTTTAATAAACGTATAAATAATAAAAGAGATAACACCAGTTATAAATTAAAATATAAATCAAATTTAAAACAATAAACAACAAATAAGATACTTAATGAAAAATCAGACTTCATTTTTTTGTTTTGAAAATAAATAACAAGAAAAATATACTAAAAGTTAACATACGAAAAAGATGGTCAGTGTTGCGGCCAAAAAAGAACAAAATAATTTTCAACTACGTATTGTTCGATGTTTCGCCCCACTTTGTAGGGCTTTATCAGGGCTGTTCAAGACGATAGGCTAAACAGACATTGACAATATCTGTTTAAACTATCGTCTTGAACAGCCCAGATGAAGCCTTACAAAGTGGGGCGAAACGTCGGACAATACGTAGTTGAAAACTATTTTGTTCTTTTTTGACTGTAACACTAACCATCTTCTTAATATTTTAAATTAAACAGTCAACTATTTATATTCATATAAAAGTTAACATTGTGCCTATAGTGAAATGTGAACAGCTCTACAGGATTTGTTGATAATAATTGGATCTAATATTAATTTCTGGTTATATAAACATGCAGTAGGCCTAGAAGCAATATCACATGATTTTTGGCTCTATTTGACCGAAGCAATTATATCAAAGTGTTTGAACAACATATGCTCGTAAAAAAACTATATTTTTAAGATTGTTAACATTCATAATAGCAAATAGATATTTGTTTTGATCACCACAGTTATGGCTAATTAACATACATAATTGATAAGATCTATTTATAAAATAATTGGAAGCCTAATATAGGAAACAGCATATTTCAACATTCATTAAAATATTTTTAAATCATACATGAACAAAGCTCTTGATTTCCGGATTACAGTCATAACAGATTTCTAGTAATAGTTGCCTTAATTTATAACAAGGATTGGACCCATAACCTATCTTAATGAAAATTAAGAATTAACATTATGAATCAATTATAAAAAGTCTAGAATAGTACCTTGATGATTAGAAGAATACTGATCAAAATTAGGCATCAATGGTCATTATCCAGTTTAAATAATAATCCAATACTACTTCATTCCAAAATAGCAATATAAATTATAAATAAGACTGAAGACATTTAAAGATATCTGCACCTTTAAAAAAAATATATATATCTATGAACATTAACAACTAATTCATCCACAAAACTAAACACCGATTACATAAAATATGTACAATAATTAATATTAGATTAGCAAATTAAAAGCATTACAATGCTATTTACTTTCACCAACACCTAAAGCTTAGTTTAATAACAAAAAGAAATCAAACTAATTACGAATTGAATTATTTTAAAGTTTTTATATTCAAAAGAAAATTTTATTAAGAGAGATATAATGCTAAAGTAGGGTGGTGTAGCCTTAATAGCAGTCCACGACAAAAGCTAAAAGGTTGGGAAAAAGTAAAGGAAGCTTGTTATGAAGCTTATTAGGCTTTGTAATAAATATAGATCCACTTAAATTTAAAAATAAAAAGTACATCATAAAAAACAACATACAAAATGGATACTTTAAGCAAAAAAAGAGATAGGCTAAATCAAGAAAGGTAAAATTATAGCATTAAATGTTATAACTTGTGAGGAGAGAACTAATAAGTCTAGAAGGAATGGTTGAATGAGAAGCTAAAAAGTGGAAATAGTGAAGGGAAGATGAAAAACCTGGAAAGACTTTGTTGAGGAAGAATTCACCAAAGGCTATGGAATGTTGTATATAAATTGAAGTGGATAAAGGACAGTTTTGAAGAAATGAGAAACATCATTGAAAATATACTTAAGAGGAAGAGAAAAGTTAAATCAGTTAAAACAGGAATGAATGAGGAAAGATCAGATAGAAGGTTCTGAGGCAGAGGATAAAGAGTTTAACGACCTGATGACAGGCTATTACACAGGAACAATAATCAGAATGACCCAGCTGTAAAGGACATCCTACACGATCAGGAATTGCAGAACAGCCATATCAGCCACTTATAGCTGTAAGGCATGTGACCATTCATGGCTTGAGGTCTTCGGACCGAAATTATAAATATGTTTATGGTTTTTAAACTAATAAAGAAAATAGCAATATTTTCAAGTTATAGCTTAGTAATAATTTTAGAGGCACATTCAAAAATAAATATTAAAGGACCAAACATTAAAAATTTTGTCATAATTAATATTAACTTTGTTTATAGAAGATGACTTGTCTTATAATTATTCGGAAATGTAGAATTACAATAAAACTTTTACTTCACCATAATAACAGTTTTTTTTGTTTTCAGTCCCTGATTTCACTAGCAACAATTAGTGCATGTAATAACATATTAACAGAATTCAAAGCACCATACGTAACAATAATTATTACCTAAAAATCATTGCTAATGCCATTAATATGCATAAATATGGTTCTCTCTAATAAAATTATAGACTATATGTATAGAATATATATATATATAGAGTGTGCGTTAGTAAAAAATATATTTTATAAATTTGAAAGTTCTAATTAATTTAGAATCAAAAAAGGCAAGCTTGTTTAGTGATAAGAAGACTAATGACAACAAGTCTCTAATTAGATTATCATAGTTTCATTGGATTTTTTCCCTAAAAAGATCCATAACATAGTTGAAAAACTATTCCTGATTTTTATACTTGCTTATAATTCGGGCAACTACAATCTATGATTATCATATTCCATAAAATCCTAAAGGAACAGTATTCCAATTATATTATGTTCTTTAAATTTTAAAAACTACCACAAATGCTAAGCTGAATTACTTCCCTCCTTAGTATATATACTTAGCAAAAGTTGTAAATATAAATGTAATTATAGCAATTGCACTATGTGACACAGCACCTTAACAATAAGATATGAGCATTTCATAATCTTTACTCACATCACATTAAACACACGTAAGAGTTACATTAAAAGAATGTAACTTAATTAAGGTTAGAAAAAGATAGACTAACTTTCAGTATGGTAGTAACTTTCACAAAACAGAAGTACATGTGTTAAATCATAAAGAGTAGTATTCATACTTTACATTAAACAATACAACATTAAATAATAATAATAATAATAAAAATCAGGACACCCTGAAATAGCATTAATGGCAGCAATTACGTGGATAGTATAGCTGACACTACCTGAAATAAGGTTTACAACATCAATGGCTATCTATATTAATGAATATTAGCAAAATATTCCAAAGTAGTTTTGATGAATATAGTTTAGTAATGGTACCACGGCTGTTTCCTGACCCATCTCAACCGTATACCAGCATCGGTTCTTATCTTGATAGAAGCAGCTTCTGCTGCACGGACAGTTTCCTTCACACTTTGCATCAAGTTCTGCGCATTTCCAACGAGCATGTCAGTTGCTTCCTGATCTTCCTCAGTACCTAAATAAAGAGAAACACCAATGAATACTACAGAGATAAATTTTTTTAATTTTCTATTGTTTGAAATGTATATCAAATATTTGCTATTGTGTAAATATATATACACACAAAAAAAAACTATTCCTAGTTTTACACAGATATACACAATAGCAAATATTTAAGTTATCCCAGGTATTTGACTGGTTCTTCAGATTAAATAAACGAAAGGAAACTAGAAAATAATTCATGCGTTAGCACTGTATTTTCACAACAAAAATATTTTTTCCAATTTTAGTAAGATCAATCTTTATAACCACTTAAAAAAAACTATTTACTAAATAATTCATTATTTTTTTTTTTTTTTTACTTACTTCACAACTAAGACAACAATAAGTATTAAAACAATAACTATTTCTTAGTTTTATAACTAATTAAAGATAACAAAAATAAAAATTCTCTCCAAAAGAAACATTAAAAGAGTAAAGAAACTTCAACTGAAACATATTTTGAAAATTATCTAAATAGTTTATAGTTTCAACAATTAATTTCCATATTGATTCATATAATGTAATTACTTCATTTCATTGTTCAAACTAGGCAACTATCTGCAAAGTTTTATCATTTTATTAGAATTTGTCAATTCAATAAATGTTGTCATTATTTCACTTTCATCCTCGCTTACCACTTTAACCACCTAATTATCTGCCTAGTTTGTCCAGACTACTGAACTAGAGATATAGTCACTCATTAGTATGTCCAGTTCAGTAGCCCGGCAAAATTAATAAAATATTGTTAGATTTAGGTGTCAACGATGAAAATGAAATTGTGAAAGAGTTTATTGAATAGACGAAGTCTAATAAAATGACAATAAAGAAATTAATGCATTATAATCTTAAAATGACCATTAGTAATCAAAGTCAAAAATGAGAATATAAATGAAAAAATAAAAATATGCTTGGTGAGCAATTTGGCTCATAATTCAACTCCAAAATAATTCTTGTTCAAATAAATGTGTCTTGGATATTTATCAATTCATTTCTGAATTTCTACAATTTTTTTTTTTAATTCTAGTAGTTTTCTACATAAAAGAGTAGAAAAAGGCCAATTTAAGTTTGAAAAACATTCATTTATATTAATTTTATAGAGAAAAAATAATGTTAGCAACAGCGAATGTGAAATCAAAATCAGTGACTCATAAAAATCGCTTAAAATGTCCTATTTAGATTGTATTCAAACTTGTCAGATATAAAAAATAAGAGTCAAAAACAAGTACCCTTCATTAACTCAGATTTGACTAAAATTAACTGTTCAAGTATCTTTATTTCAATAGTGAATGTATACAAATATAACAATGTTAACAGACATCAAAGATAACAAATCAAAAAAAGTAAAGACATGTTAAATGTCAAAGATATCAATCATATTTATCAAAATTATTCATAAATATTTTTAAAAAGTATATCATTAATATTAAGGAAACAGTAAGCAAGTTGATAAAAATAAACAAATTAATATTATTTAAAAAACAAAATAGTAGGAATCTATAATCTAAAATAACAAAAAAAAAGTACAGCTATCTATCTACTTTTGTGAGAAATCACTATTAATCTATAACCATGCTAATCCAAAAATTAGTGAAAAACTTACTCGATCCAATCATCATATCTTGGAAAGCAGGCACAAATATTAAAATAGAAAAACTAATAAGAAAAGAAATTATAAGTGCAAAATATTAATTTGGTCATTAACATTTAAACATAATTGGATTACTCACATGTCAATAACTAATAAACATTTATCATAAATAAAAAAAAATTAGTAAACATACAACCTATAAGAAATTAATAAGTAAAATAGCATGCAGCAGATATTAAAGTTTTAAACATTTGGTTAATTATAATATTAAGTAAAAATTTCAAAAATACACTAATAGCATATTTGATTTTAATCAGTAATACTAAAATTGAAATTATTCATGCTTGCTTGCTTAAATGCACTTATAAAAACCACAAGATAAATTTTTTTTTTGGTAATTTCTTCAGCATTTGCAAGCTTTAAATATATATAAATTCTATTAGTTTTTTTTTTTTCGAACTATTATTCCTTTATTTGAACCATCAAAACCTTTCATCATCCTTTTATTCATTGATGGATTTTTTTTTCTTTTATTTGCTACTATAATTAGAGACTGTTTTAATTAAAAATAAAATATATAAATTTGCTATGTAACATACCTCCACAAACTAGACAACTCTTAAAAAGCTTTCTTTATCTCTTTAATGAGTATAGCATTATTTATCAAAAGCTGTGATCGAATTAAAACTAAAAACATCATTTGCATTAATCTTATAAAACTATTACTCATGATTTCCAACCACTGTGCTCACTCGGAAGATAAAGATACTTTCTGAAGAAGCCCCTGTCCGTAGAGATCTTACAAATTCATACAGCAATTGAGTTTGGTTTATTTTTCATAAAAAACAATCTTAGTAACAAGTGGTAACATTACAAGGAGGTTAATAGTAATCAATCTTTGGTATAGACCAAAAGGCAGGTTTGATTTAGAAAACAGCTCTACAATGATGAAAGTCATATAATAAATATTATCAAGATATAAAAATAAATGATACTAATCAGCATCCAGGGATAATGCATATTTAATGAAATAAATAAATCTTGATTAAATCGACCAGTATAAAAGTGGAAAATTTAAAGATATGACTAATAAATAAATAAAAAATTAATAAATATGATAGAATGAATGAACAAAAATCAATTTCTAGAACTTGTTAGAATGAAATTTGTAGAGCAAAAAAATCAATATTTAATCAGTAAAACTGGAATTTTCAGATTCTTATATTCATAAAACTTAAATAGATGATAAGTATCTAATAATAGTACATATTTCCTAAAATAAAATAAAAGTAACAGTAGAAACAAACCTCAAAAGAGTCTAGTTCATTGTTCATTCCTTCTTTTATTTTTAAATGTCGGTATAATGTACGATACAAGAAAAATGTAAAAAATAAATTGTATTTATATATTTAATTATATATTACATTTATAATGTATCTTCAGTAAACAGAAAATAAAGTGAAACCTCTCCAAATGCGCACGCACCTTAGGCTGAGAATAATTTTTAAATGTCCCGGCCAGGAAATATAGGAATGTAGGATTCTTTTTCAATGAACACTCCTCTGATGTGTAGCCAATCAAATTTGGATATATTTGGTTAATACATATCCATTTAGCAATTCATTGAAAAACAAAAATACAAATTTTTCAGAGCCCAAAGATTTTATGCACTTCTAATCTTTGTAATAGGTAATTAGCAAACCAGAATTGGACATACAGTTGATTTATGTAAAGGAAATTAATATACAAAGTTCATTAAACCAGAGTAAAAATAGGAACCAGAAAATACAGACATTTTTACAGCCAGAACCGGAAAACTTAAAAATTATTATATATGCAGTGAACAGAGTAAGTAACTGGTCAGTATTTGTAACTATACTTTAGGACTCTTGAGGCAAGATTATATTGTGTTGGTATAAACTATTGAATAATTTATTTTAATTGAACTATTTATAATGGATGATACATATTCAAGTATATTTTTTTTTAGTTTATAATGATAAACACATATTCAGCTATATCAGATGAAAATTATGATACAAATATATGTCCCAAGGAATTAGAAAATGGTATCCTAGATAAAAATTAACAACTACCTCAATACAGTTTTTTTATAATGTACTAATTTGCTGTCTTGGAAGAATCATGATACAACTGTAAACAATCTTTAAATTAACTTTATAATGTTAGCAGGCTCGAAAATGGATTAACTAGATGTTTGTAAATCAACATAATTGTAATTACAAAATTCCTTGACAAATTTGTAAGTAGAGTTATGTTGACATAAAAACATCTAGTAAATGTAGTTTTGAGCTCCCCAACATTATAAAGACAATTTCACAAAGTTTATAATTGCATTATTATTCTTCCGGATCAGCGATACAAAATTAAAGAATATTGGAAAAATTGAACCATAGTAGTGTTGAAAATAATATGTTTTGCATTTATAGCACCTGATAGTAAATAGCTCATTACAGAGTAATTATATACTCAACTTTTATGACAATCACAATTAACTTCTCTTTGACTATTTGACATATTATCATGATTTAGAAAAGAATCATTCTTTACTTAATTTCTTTAGTTGATGGCCACCCCCCTCCCTCAGAATTCACTAACAAAACAATTGTATCGTTGGAGTATTACTACCTAGTTTTATACTTTTTACTAAAACAAAAAACTTTATATTTTTGATTTTTTAATACAAAGAAATTTTTTTCTTGATAATTACAGAATTCAACAGAGGAATGAGTTCCTTAGTAAACAATGAAATAATTCATAACCAAATTGAAAATTATAACTTCTCTAAATATTGTGATTTCATGCAAGTGGTGATAAAAAAAAAAAATCTAAGTGCAAAATATACACTATTCAAATTAATAATCTGCTAAACAGATCTATATTTCCTACAGACTATAAGAGCTAATGCTTGCAAATACTATACTCGATCCTAGACATGCATTTTTTAAATTTAAATGCTCAAACAAGTGTAGATTAAATGCATCAAATACAAAATAATATTTGCATTTACCGCCTTCAAGTTCCGCTAGTTCCTTTCTGGGAATGATCTCTGCAATTCCATATTTACATAGAACAAAGCCATGTATTTATAGCACAGGTTAAATGTTAAAAATAAAAAGCCAAAGACAAATCAAATATTTTTCAAGTTTAAATAAATATCTAACAATAGATGAATGATTAAGTTGTGATCAAAAAGTTATAACAGAACATAAAACAGGAAGTAGGACACCATCAATCAGACAACAATAATGATACAGGATTAAGATCTGTTAGATCACATTGGCAACTTCAATTGCCAAAACTGAGCTTTCTAATTAACTAATAATATTAGTTATTTTTTCATGAATTGTTTTTTGTGAAAAAATAATGCAGATTAGTAACATTAATACCTTTTTTTTTTTTAAAAGCTCAAATATATAATAATCTATGAACAGCATTTGAAAATTCCTGAAAATTATTTATGAATGGTTACAATTAATTATACAAATGAACTTTCTTTTTGTTACACTTTCATGATTTTTAAAGTGAAACTTCTTTTCCGACGTTCTACAACTCACGGGAAAAAAAATTATGAAGAAGTAAATTGATTAAGGGTGACAGTAGCGCTCCAGATGAAATGGAAGTGGTGGTAGGGGGCAATGCTAGTCAATTCTAGCATGAAAATTTTTATATTGTAATAGGAGAGTAGGAGATTAGAGGAGTTAAACAATCCTCATAGTGCCAGTCTGATTGAGTAAGCTCCTGCATAAAAATTTGTATATTTATATATTATATAATAATTATATTATATTGTACTTTTGTAAATAAATAACTCTTACAATATAAACAATTTTCCTGCAAGAATTGACATAGGTTGTTCTATTCTTATTACTATTATTTTGGAACTAATATTTTCTGCCTTGAGCTGTAAGAGGGAATGCATGATCATGATAGATATAATTTTAATACATTATTTCTTTCTTTTTTTTGTGGTCGTTTGTGGGAAAAGTGCCAATTTGTATAACTTCATAAAGGGTTAAGCAATATTTACAGGAAATAGAATTTTCATAATATTGGTATATTTTATGTTATAAACACAAAGTATTCCTAAATTGTTGGAAAAGAACCCCTTTTGAGGAAGATCAAACTTATAAAGAGTGCCAGCAGAAAAGCAAGTGTAACCAGTGTTTTTCATACAGTGGATTTCTAAATGCTTTGCTCCTGTAATAAAAATCTATACAAAAAAATAAGATAAAAAATATATACAACCGATGAAAATCTAACAAAATTATTCTTTTAAGTTTAAATGAATTTAGATTCAAGACAAAGTTTTGGCTAAATACCACTTATACCATAAAATTTAAGGATCAATAACTGTTTAAAATTAAAAATAATTTTCCTTCTTTAAAGTCACTTTTTGGTTTCAAACTTTTATTTTTGTAGTAAATTTACAGCCTAAATCATTCCCATTCTGGTTAGAAGAGGTAGGTAACCTGTAAACCTTTTCTTCCCTAGTTGAAATTGTTAAAGAGATTGAACCCAACAAGTAACAACAAAATATAATATAGATAAGGAGAATAGGATATTCAACTTCATTGCCACATAGAAGCAAAGATTCTTTTTGATCACATCTTACATCATGAATTAATAAATTAAATACTTTTACTATTACATTACTGTTATTTTTTGAACACAGATTAAATTACTTTAACAAATCTAAAACAATTTACGTTTACCTTTAACTACTATCAAAAGTATAGAAAACAGGGTTAAAGAAATGAGCTTCATAAAAAATTTAATAAAACCAGATTATCAATAATTAAAATGCTATAATAAAACCATTGTTACAAACATAATTAAAGGATTAAATGCAAATTCTGTTAAAATGTAAGTAGAACTACTTCATCACATGAGCCAATTTAAAGTTTATTTCTAAAGTGCAAATGTAACCAATACTTCCTTTCTAATAGAAAGATTTAAAATCTATTCCAAATCATTCCCAAATAATATCTCAGGAAACAATTATCAACAACTCCAGCAGGGTTTTTTAAGAGTTACTCACATCTGACAGCAATGGAATTAAAGCTCTTTAAAATACTAGGCTGACCAGTCTCAAGATATGGTTTCAATACATAGACACTGAGCATATCGGATGAATCAGCTTTACTAATTCATGAAAGGAAAATCCTCTGATCGATTTATGATGGACTCATAGAGGGCCAAAAAATGGTGTAGAAGGATAAATCAAGAATAGTATGTCCTTTTCAAGAAACAAGATATAGTGTAATTCATTCAACTCAGAAGGTTAAGATGGGTTGAACATTTGGCTTGGAAAATGAAGATTCCATCATAAAGAAAATTCTTAAAGAAATTCATGGTCCAAGATATGAGAAAAGACCTAAACTCCAGAAGCGAGATGGAATTGCTCATGCTGTTCAGACTCTGATTTCTGAGAATTATAATTACATAGGGTAGGATGCATGGCATAGATTAATTAAGGAGGCCTTGACTCAGAAATGGGTAGTCATTCCGATGATAAATGGAAATAGTTCAGGAAACAAATTAAAAAAGTATTATAGATAAAAACATTCAAAATTACTTTCCCTTCTCAGGTAAATCTAGCCAATAAACCAAAATGATCGACCACTTTTTGTCGATATTTTCACTTTATGGATAGAATTTCCATCTTTTTTTTTTTTTTTAATTAGTTTTAGTAGTTTCCCATCTTCATGACCCACCACTGGACTGGTAATTTGATAAAATAAACAGAGACCTCCAGAGAGATTACAAAGAAACTTTATGCAAAAATGTGGAAGAGATAGAGGTGATTTTGTTGAGTATTTTATTTACTTATATACTTATTAATTAAATAAAATAAAAAGTAAGCATAAATAAAATGTGACTCAATCATTTTTCTCTCGAACCCTTCAAATAATATAAAAAATCAAACATATGTACTATCTACATAAATGGTAAAAAAAAATCCATTCTTCGAGTAATTTGTTTGTAATGGTAAAATAAATACTAAAGAACTTATTAGCCAATCCAATACAACTATTACTATCGATTATTAGTTATTTACAAAACATCAGTGGATTGTGCATTCTCTATAAATGTTGGTGCAAGTGATATATACAGTTTATATGGCCACATAAAAGTTAACTATTTCATAGCTATTCCAAAGCAGGTCCTAGGTTTGTAAAAATATATTTTAGTAAAGAATGTCAATAAACAATGGACTCCACTAGGTTACTAGAGCAGCATGGTGCCAAGTGGATTTTAAGTGAAGGCCCCGTTCACTAAGAGCACTGTTTGGTTTCTTTTCTACCATTATGATCTATCGATTCAGTCTGATGTACAAAGATACAACAAAGAATATATATAGTATTAGTTTAAGTAGAAGAAAAAATTATACCAGAGAAATCCAATGAACCCCTTGCAATAATCAGGCCAGATATCAATAAACAAGAGTCAATATTTTGTCAAGTAATTCCCAGTGAAGAAAGACTTGCAATATCTCATGTAAGAATAACAACTAAAATAATTCCAAACAAGTTTAATATAATTAAATAGAAAAAACACACTTTATTTCACTAATAAAAAAAATTGTATTTTAGTTGTTAGGTTAAATATTATTTGGGTGATCTTAGTAAGTACGAATGTTGACAAGATAAAGATATCCAAACCCAACTAATTCCAAGTCCACGAGGTTGATAAAAGAGTGACAGCACTGACATATTAGATAAATTCTTTATGTTAGGTTAGTAAATTTTCTTTTTGCTAAGAAAAATGACTTCTAATTTTTTGATTTATAAATTAAATTAAATGGATATCGCCAAATTACTGAGAATTAGTTTACCTGGCCATTTCAGAAATATGGGGGAATTGTTAAACACTATTTCTTAAATATGAAATAAATAGAATAATATGAAGTAAGTACTTAAATATGAATTACATTATTTCTTAAATGTGAAGTGCGATATGAAATAAATAGAATAATATGAAGTAAGTACTTAAATATGAATTACATTATTTCTTAAATGTGAAGTGCGATATGAAATAAATAGAATAATATGAAGTAAGTACTTAAATATGAATTACATTATTTCTTAAATGTGAAGTGCGATATGAAATAAATAGAATAATATGAAGTAAGTACTTAAATATGAAGCACACTGTTTCTTAAATTTGCAACTATGAAGGTAATACTTAGTACTTCAGATTTAAACTAGAAGAATAATTAAAAGGATTCTCCCATGGTAAGCAGTCTGACAAACTGGTCAGTCATGTTACTAATTGAATAACTGAAAATTATAAATAATTTGAAAATCAGAAATACAACCAACTAAAGAATACAAAAAATAAACTAAGAACATTGTAGAATAAAGTAAATTATAAGTACGGTTGAGCCTAATAGCACTAGAAGTTTCCAACACAAGTTTAACATATTAAGATAGGAATGCGAAAAAATAAACCATCAAATCAAATTTTAAGAATGAAGTTTTATGTGAATGAATGAACAGCAAGAATGTTGGTAAATATACTACTAAATCAAAAATTCAACAACCATTCTACAAAATAAATACAAATGGCAGACCAAATAATTCAAACAATTATTTTTAAATATTAAATTATGTAAATTGTAAATTAAAAAACAAACTATCAACTTACCCTGAGCACCAAGCATTGTTGCTTTCACAGTAGATAAAATTTTCAGTTGAGTACCGATCGTGGGTATCCTTTCACACACTTGAAGAAGACTCTAAAAATAAAATATGATACTTTGGATATTACAGTTGAATGGCATACATAGAATAATAAATAATATTTCTAATTTTCACTTATAAAAATTAAAAGTAGATCACTAAAATGGTTCACAGCAATTTACATAAATATCAATAAGAATCTAACCGTTCTCATTCTCTTATCGGTACATTCTCTTGCTAGCTCCTTGGCAAGCCTGGTAACTTCCTCAGATGCTTCAGCAATTTCTTTAGCAGTTGCTATTAAATCCCTTTTAGTTCCTCCCTCTCCTCTGACCAGTTGAGAAAGTCGACCCATGAGGAGAGCCATCCTTTTTGCAGCAGCTATGATATCATTATCCTTTGAAGACCACTGACGGACTTCTTCATGGAGTCCATGAGCAGCCATCTATAAACAAACAAAAATTACTTTACAACTATACTTAAATTTCGCGTTTGTATCAATCAATAATTCATTCAGCCATATAACAAATATTTCATGTATCATAGATAATTTAAGAAATAAAAATGACTTAAAAGTAAGTATAAATAATCTATTAAAAGCTCATTCAATCATCAATTTTATTCAGATTTCTTTTCTCTGACGACTTAAAAAAACAATGTCTCATGATCCGTTCATTACAAGTACAAAATTTAATTACCATGATTGGTTGGTTAGGCTGTGGAGCTTGCATGAACATATCATCTTCATCATCTGTTTCAGCTGGAGGTGGTGGTCTTGGTGGAGGAAGCTCACCACCAGGTAGTGGAGGTCTTGGAGGAACAAAATCTAAAAAAAAGTAATTACATAAATATTCCAATTACAAGGAAAAGAAAATTGTGTTTAAGGAAGTTATACTAATTTAGTTGGTCATCTAATTATTAGAGAAGATAAATTCATAACAGTAGTTTATTACTAGGTTTCCATTCAATGTTAGTTAATCATTCATAGCCATTTGGTACATTATTATATAATAGAATCTTTCAATAATGAGCAAATAACATTATTTTAGATTCTAAAAAAGTATAAAAATAGGATAAAATTTTTATCTAGTTAGACATGTCAAAAAAATAATCAAAATTTATAAATTCTAAATATTATAGATCAGGAACAGCAACTTAACAACAAATGACAAGCCAAGTATCTACACAATCTAATACAGAACATAACAACTTTCAAACCAAACAGATAGAAATTGATTAATATTATAAAGTTAGTATTAAATAAACAAATCAGAGCATTAGTAGATACAAGAAAACCTTATCATACTCGATTCTTATTTCTAAATAAACTTATTGGTCATGACAAAATTTTAAAATTGAAGTAAGCAGCTAATATACTTGTTTAAAAATACCTAAATATAAGAATTATATTTTTTACTTAAGCTTAAAATAAATTTGAAGACAAATATATCTCAGCTATAGCAATAAATAATTAAAGTAAAAAATCTCATCAAACATTAACATTTCACCTGCCCTCAAAAACTAATTGTAAAAATATAAACGCTATGTGAATTTTATGAAGTTAATTACACACCACATTACTTTTAAACGCTTTGAATACTTTTTACTTAATTTTAAAATTCTTCTGAAGATTAAAAGTTCATCATAAGATTGAACAATGAAGAAAAAATCTCAGCACATTATGTTTAAATTCAAGCAAAAGACCTTCTACCATTTCAATTCCAGAAATGTAAACATTAAAAAAAATAAGTCGAGTGAATTACACATCTCAGACAATGTTTAGGCTTTTACTATTGTCGGATTTAAGTAATCCGATTTTTACCGTAGTTTTTTGAATTTATATAAAGTCGGGGTCGGGGGTCTCATTTTCTGATGCCCCCCCTTGCCGCGAACACCGGAAGACCCCGAAGATGCTGCGACTGCAATGCTGCCCCAGCTTATGCACTATGCAAGCTAGGACCTGGCCTACCCCTACCATCACGCCAGAGTCCAGGACACGCTGGCCAGCCACGGAGGAACCAAGATGTCTCCGTCTCTTCAGACACTAGGCGAGGATACATGGTTTTCACCATATTCGCCAACCGCTGAACCTGTACCAGAAAGCAGCTAGAAGACGTCACTGCGGCGCCACAGACGTCACACAGCAGATAAAGCATATTATATATGCCAGGAGACCCCCAAATTTGTTCCTTTCTTATATTATTGTGGATAAAGATTACTGAACTAACTCACTACCCAGTTTGCCCCTCCAGGGAAATAACTTTATAAACAGAAAGAAATACATGCATGTTGTTATTGCCATAAAAGTCTCACAATTTTTAGCCCCCCTTTTTCCACACTAATAACATTTTAATTATCATCGTAAAATACACTTGGGATACCTGAAGTACAGCACTAACAGGTCCCGATGTAAACAACTATTATTTTTAAATTGACTCACGGTTGCAATTGAAAATTGGTGTCTTCCAAAAGTTGCTAAATCACAGTATTTGCTTCTGATTAGATCCAGTTTAACTTCTATTTAATGTAATGTATATTCTGAATAAGTGGAATAAAAAAAATTAATCATTATTATTTTAAAATTAATAATGGAAAGTGAACAATTTTTCCTACTTCTTATTAAATGTTATGGAGCTTTTGCACCATCTTCAGAAGTTTTCCCTCCATTCTTCTTTTATGTGTTCTCAACACATCATAGTATGGATAGACCATGTCATATATAATTTACATTCTTATATTACAACATAAAACTTGTAAAAGTCCCACTATTGTCCATCCAAGAATTTTGAAACTTTTTCCACATTATTTTGCTTTCAAACTAAACCTCTATATTTCCATAAATTTATTCCTAAAATTAAAGATTGTCAAGTCTGCAGATAAGCTTAGAAGCACAAATTTACATCATTCAGTTTAAATACTCTTTATCCAAATTGTCAGCACTTTCACAAAAGGGTCCTACAAGCTTGGTCCCGATGGGATTACAGGGATAGCATTCCTTGACTGGCTCTAATTAAGCTGATTCTGTTACTGGAATAAGGTTTTTTTTTGTCATTGTTCAATTTTTAACTCCCAGCTGGGTATTTTTTTTTCAGTTATTTTTTTCTTATATTCTGCATTTTATTTTACTAATCTTTTTGCAAAGTTCGTTACTCATATGATTTTCAGTAGTAGGTAGTTTTGGATCAATTTCTACTTTGTTATTTTTTTATATTTTGCTTTGTGCAGCTTTAGAATTATTTTTTTTTTTTTTACATTTTCATTAATTAAAAATTGAATCTCTCCAATTTAGATGGACAGTATATTTCAGCTATTTGCCCTTTCTGTCCAATACATTAATAAATTTCTAATTATATCTAGGTAGATCTAGACGTTTTGAATAGCATGTTGTGCTATATTGTGACTTTATAAAAAAAATCCCATTTCCTGCAAAGTACTTTGCCCACCCTCGTCATGAACATAACTCCAGTTTCTTGTTCTTCTCTCGCTCTATACACTTCATTTACTTAATTAGCTATTTATTTCAAAAAGTACAGACCTGATGAGTCATCTTCACTCTTTTTCAACCTTATATTTATATGTTTATTTCTTCCAGTTTTGTTTGCCCTCTATCTTTAAAAAAAGTACACCTTTTAAATGGTCCATTCATCTGAATTCCAGTCCACTTATTTTCTAAGGTTTGTTTGGCTTTTCTAATTACCCTTTATACTGGCCAAAACAGTCACTATTATTTCAAAAATAAATGTTATAAATTTGTGGAAATGATTTTTAAAATTTACTGAACAGTTATATAGTAAATTATTTTTACAAAAAACAGGATAGTTAAGCAAGTTCTATACTTTTTACTGCAATGTATGCTACACAAAAATGTATACTGTTGTATGATAAAAGAATGTATTATAGCACAATACTCTCAAATAACTGAGTTATAAAGTTAAAACAAATATAAAAAAACAAAAAAAAAAACAGATAGTATAAATTACAGATAGACATGTAAAAAAATATACGATTTCAAATCAAGGATAAATAAACAATTATAAATCATACAATAAACATCAAACTATTAAGTTCTACAAGTCTAAAGTATTTAGAAAATCATGCTCATCTAGCTTTAAACACAAGCAAAATCATAAGTTAAAATACATTAATGTGCACGCAAGTGGTATTTACAAAAGTGTCTCTACCTGGTCCATCGTAGTAAGGCGTTTTAAAGATTGGTTTCTGGTAAACAGGCTCTGAAAAATATCTGTGTTTTATTTTACAACCAACACCACTAATAGGTGTTAATATAGAAAAAAATAGCAAGATAATTGTTTCCATTAGAGTAAAATATTCAAGCAATTAATTATTAATTATGAAAGACGATTATAGAATGTTAGCCATGTTATTTTAGATAATATATATGGATACATAAATAATAAAATAAACTGATGTTTTAACAAATTAATAAACGTAAGTCTTTCTTTAATATTTGAAAAAATAAACCATCTTGGACATCACAGGACATTGCATTCTTAGTGCCACTAATTAATATTAATTAACTATGATTCACCATCTCCATTTTTATAATTATTTTTTGGGATGGGTAAAATCTTTCCTGTCATATTTTTTTGGCTCAATGCTACAATAATTATCTACTCATGTGTTTGCTCATAATAAAAATTTCAAAAACTTCAAAAGCATCCATAGAATATTTACTTAAGAAACTAGTCTTATTTAAGTGACTTCCATTACTAGAAAGAATATTACTCCATAAGCTATTAAAATAAATAATAATGCTTTTTTTAACCACTAAAATATTTTTAAGTTAAACAGGCTTTGGAAAAAGTTTGTTTTCAATTTTTTTCTTTAAATAAATAAAAAACCATGCAGTGGTTAAGACATAATTAAAATAAAAGCTCATGCAATGTAAAAGATACTTAATCGTATAATATCAATTAATATTCTTATAAAACCTCCTTTTAAAAAAGTTTTAAATTATAATCGTATAGCCGAGAATAACTTAAAAACTAAAAATCACAGAAAGAGAAAACAAAAGAGATAAATAAATAGTTAGACATGAAAAGTAATTAGAGAATAATTAAGAAAAGAAAACCCATTATAACTTTTCACTCCTAACCCAGTAAATTACTTAATAAAATAAAATGGAAATGGTTTTTATCTTCGCTATGTTTTCTTTTAGAACTATATAGAGAAACTCTGTATGACTAGAAAAAAAAGAATTTCTGGGCCCTAAACTAAGTTGCACCCTCGAAGATTCTGTCTCCTCATTCCTACAAAATACACAATAATCCTGAACTTTTTTCATTAACTAAGCGACCAATCGTTTTAAACAATTGAAACCCAAATTGAAAGCCAAATGTAAGAGGGACATAGTGATTAATGTTAAAAAACATACTGTGTAGTAACCTTTTAGTTTTTTAGTAATTTCAAAAATGGAAAATTCATTCAGTTTGGCAGTATTCTTTGGACTCAAAATTCTAGTACACACATGTAGTATTCACCATGAAACAGGGTATCTAGCGAAGTAGGTAGAAGTAATTCCTTGACTTTTTCCTAACTTTTCCTTGACTATTTTCGAATCTATAATACTTATTACTTCATTAACCATTCATAAATTAATAATGAATATTTTAAATATTTAATTACTATTTTATTATTTTTTTTACTACTATAGTTAATTATTAAATGCACTTATTAATTCTTTAAACAGGTAAAATTTAGATTGGGATAAAGACTATTACTATTATTTAACAAGTACTAATATTAACAAAAACACTCTAAATTCTAATGAATGGTGAATAATTATATCATGATTTGACAGACATCCTCAAGTGACCTGACTTTTCAGGCCAATTAATATCTAAAAAAATAATTTCTCAGAACAGCTCAGTGACTTGTCCGTGTTTCACATGTTTCGTGACATTGTCCGTGTTTCACATGTTTCGTGACATTGTCCCTAAAGGTATAGGAGCCTTTAACAGAGCATTGAAGAAATTCTTCTAATCTTGGAAAGCTTAGCAAGAAAATAAGACATTCTAGGCCCCAAATTTCAAATTTGGAAATCAGACAGATTTCTTGAAAATGCTAGGGAATTAAACAGTTCTTCAGAATCACTTTATTCTTTAATAAACCCTGCATTAAATATATAATGTGTTTATCATTGAAAATGTTTTAGTAAAATTGATTATGTATTTCTTGAGGCATACTAACAATATATTTAATACAAAAGATTAAGAAATTGAAAAACAGTTGTGAGTAACAATGAAAAAAATAGTAATATTAATTAAAAAAAAAAAAAAAAATCATAATTTATATAAAGTATATTAATATTGCTTTTAATAATGTATATTTGATATAATAAACAATTTTATCTCTTTTGTTTTCCAAATAAAAAAGGTTAGTAATAATACCTGAAGAAGCGTTAGTATAAGCCTGGAATGAGCATTTCTCAATTGATGACTCCGTGGATACCAAATCTTGGACGCCACAAAGAGAATGAATGTTTTTTTCTGCTGATACATCTACAAAACAGCCTTGACTCACGAAAGGCTAACTTTATTTGTAACTGGATTCAGACTTACTTCATTAAAGAGAGCCTGGTCGGCCATAAAATAAGAAGCATTGGACATCATTAATTGAGACATCTAAATTTAGTAGTTTCAGCATACAAGAATTTTAATATCATGATGCAAAAACATATGATAAAAGACCTGTACTGTAGGAAAATTATTCCTCTCCCAAGAAAAATCAAAAACAAGTTGCTTGGCATCAAATTCTTATAGAAAGGTCTTAAATTAGTACCATTCCAGTTTTTAAAAAAGAATTAAAATTTTATTTTTAAGTATTTTTTATCATAAAATTTTAGATAATATCTTTAAATAATCTACATCAAGCCAACAAGTTTTTAATGAATTCAGCCCATTATATAAAAAAAAAAAAAGGTAGTAAAAACACTGTTTTGAGATATTTTTGCAATAAAGCATTAGCAATCATGAAACAAAAATCAGTTGTTTTTTTTTTTTTTTGATTTTTAAATATTATCACAACTAGTTTTTAAAAACTTCATTCTGAGAAAGTTTATGAGATGATGAATTAAGGAGTAACAATAACATGGCTTAATATAAATATAAGTATATATCTTATGTTTGTT